>NW_010423446.1:0-200 GCF_000710305.1 Buceros rhinoceros silvestris
CTGGTCCAGAGCCTGGAGACCAGTGACACCCCGTCTCGTTGGAGGACAGTGACTAGGGTGTAGCCCAAGGACCAGTACTCGTTCCAGGCCTGTTCAACAACTCCATTAATGATCTGGATGGCGGGGCAGAGTGTTCCCTTGACAAGTTTGTGGCTGACACCAAACTGGGAGGAGTGGCTGGGGTAACCCGAGGGGGGGTT
>NW_010423446.1:446-694 GCF_000710305.1 Buceros rhinoceros silvestris
GGAGGAACAACCCCAGGCACCATTGCGTGCTGGACCACCCAGCTGAAAAGCAGCTTGGGAGAAAAGGCCCTGAGGGTCCTCATGGTCCCCAGGTTCACCACAAGCAAGGTGCACCTGAGGCAGAGAAGGCCAATGGCATCCTGGTCTGCATTAGATAAAGTATTGCCAGCAAGGTGGAGGGAGGGGAACCTTCTGCTCTGCTCCCGCACTGGCGAGGCCACATCTGGAACGCTGTGTCCAGTGCTGGG
>NW_010423447.1:0-310 GCF_000710305.1 Buceros rhinoceros silvestris
GCCGCCACGGGGGTGGGAGGGTGCGTGTGAGCGCAGGGTGTGGCGAGAGGCATTTTTAGCTCCGTCCCAAACCGAGCGGCAAGGATGGTTTGCAAATTCAGCTGACCCACCGCTGGCAAAATAACCGCAAGATCCCGCACCGCCTTCTGCCAGGGTCCCTGGAGGCCCCGGCCGTGCAGCGAGCTGCTCCCACCCCAGCACCCCCGCACCGCCTGCTGAGCGGGCGAGGGGTTTGAAACGCCTGGAGATGTTCAGCTGCAGAGTTCAGGCTGGAAATAGAGCCGAGGAGCTGGTCTCGCCCTCACCCTTT
>NW_010423447.1:540-754 GCF_000710305.1 Buceros rhinoceros silvestris
GCAGGTCATGTAAAAAAGCTGCATTTCAAAACCCTAGCAGGGAGAGCTGGGCTAAATGTGATCTGACAGGATCCCTCGAACCGCATGCCTCTTAATTTCCAAGTCTGATCAGTGCGACTGGACAGCCAAATAAATGAAGTAGTGCATATAATTGAATCTCTGCTCTGCTGTTCAGAGGCGCCAGCCCGCCCTGCCCGGGCTGCAGCAGCCCGGG
>NW_010423448.1:0-202 GCF_000710305.1 Buceros rhinoceros silvestris
CATGAACACCCGTCCGCTCGCCCAGGGCTTCTGCACCACGCTGCCGCCCGCGGGACCCTCAGACACTGCCAGGTAGGGGGGCCTGGCACCCCGTGTACGCGGTGGTCCGGTCGGCACCTCGGCACTGACTGCTCCCCGCTTGTGCCCCCCCCGGCAGCAGCTGAAGCTGGAGTGGAGCCTGAGCAGCCCCCTGTGTGCCAAG
>NW_010423448.1:492-739 GCF_000710305.1 Buceros rhinoceros silvestris
GGGAGCAGGAGGAGTCTCACCCGACTGTGCTCCCCCCAGGACCCCTTGCTGGGCATGCTGGACGTTCGGGAAGAGCTGGAGAAGGAGGATGGGAAACCCGAGTCTGAGACCGTGTACGAAACCAACTGCTACTGGGAGGGCTGTGCCAAGGAGTTTGACACCCAGGAGCAGCTGGTGCATGTGAGTGAGGTCCTGGCTGAGCACACCCCAAGCCTGCCCTCGGGTGCTGTCAGCCCGCGACTCCCAC
>NW_010423449.1:0-22433 GCF_000710305.1 Buceros rhinoceros silvestris
CCCCACCCCCACCCCCGTTTATAATCACTTTCAATTCAAAAGAGACTTTAAAAAATTACCTTTCCTTGTTCCCTAAAACAGCATGGCAATGAGTATTCCGAGAGGAGCTAACATCAACATACTCTGTAACTGCAAAGAGGGTGAGGGCCCAGTTTTCACACTTTGAGAAACTATTCTTTGAAAATGAAAATATAGTTGCTTCAACTTGTTTAAATTGGACTCTACAGAACTGATGCACTCAGTCAGTTAAAGAATAAATCACAAGATAGGTGACTTATTTTTTTAAAGAAATCAAAAGTTGTGCAGTGAATCAGCTTTCCACTATGACATTATCTGGGTAAAAAAAAGGCCTGTTCAATCACAAAAAAGACCCACCTCCATGTAATTTATTAACATGCCAAACTCAAAATGTTGTACTGGATAAACATACATATTAAACATGTTTGTTAATTTTGAGAGAATAGGAAGCAAAAATACCCTACACTGGGTCTAAATATGTAGTTTTATTAGGAGCTTTGCAACTGTTTTTTTCTTTTTACTTGCTCGAAGTGATGGAAACAATATAGCTCCAAGCAAAAATAACGGTATGGAATGGCAGTGAACAGCACCCACTGAATCAAAGGCTCAATCTCCCACAGGCTCCAGTAGCATCAGGATTTTGTATATGACTTCAGACACAACTCCCTAACAACTCCATTTGTCCTAATCTGGTTTCTAGACCTCACAGCCTGTGTTTTTTTCATTTAGAATTCTTTTGTGACTGCTATTCATTTGTCATATAGCATGAATCCAGAAGTGACTAAAAAATGAACTTCTACATAGTTTCTTAGAGCACTGCATCATTCATATAATGGCCAAATGACCCTATCCCTCATTTTCTTCCAACCCTTCGATCTTGTCACTGAGAACTGACACGAATGGTGGTTGCAGATTTAGCTGTATTTCACTCTGATATACTCAAATACCTTCAGTCTTACCTACACAACTTAATGCAGTACTTACAACCATATTATCAGGATGGTAAAACCAGTTATTTTTACTCACATCTTTCAAGGGAGTGTAAAAAATGATCCTTCAAAAATACACAGAAACCTACAGCATGTTTTGAAAGTTGGCTATTTGACTGGTAAGCACATAATAAATGTTGGAGAGTGCTTATTTTCCAAACACTACAGAAAATCACGTAAAGCTGCTTGAGTAGGTATGCATTTTAGGAAGCAAAATAAGCAGACGTTAATCAACTCTCCACTCCTCTCTTCTCCTGTACCATGCAGAAAAAAAGACTGAGAAGTTCAAAGATATGCATTTCCAGTGCATGATTTGAAAAAAAAAAATCTTTAGGAGATGACAGAAATATTTATAGACACTTCAAATGAAGAATTTAAAATAGTTTTTTCCTAAGTACTCAACTAAGGAACTGGTTGAGAGAACCACATCCAAAACATGGTATCATTCATTTAATATGCTGCTTCTTCATAGCCCACTTGACTTAAAAAAGAACTTATTTTCTAGTTTCATTTAAGCTAAAAAGCTAACTTCATCACCTTCTATTCTGGAACTATTAACCATGTAGTATGGACCACTTCCCTCAATCAGAAATAATGCATTTTTTTCCTCAAGATAACTGTCTACCAATAGATAAAAATGTAGGTTAAAGAAAAGCTGCAGCTAAAGAAAATACAAACCAGTGACTGTACTTTTCTCCATGCAATTATTTATCTAACAGAGGGTTCTAGTATGCTAACACTTCCCAGGGTTTTCAAAGAGGTCCTAGAACAATGACTGCCATAAATATGCAGAACTTGCAATTCATTTTGCTAATGATTATGATTTACATAACTGACTAGGTAGTCTATTAGAATGAGTCAGCAACATAACCAGATCATTATTTTATGCTGCCTTATTCTTTTTGAAGACAAAATAGTATTTTATAAATAACTTAAGAAAGACTGAAATTTAAATGTAATATTATTTAATGAAATTAAATTTTAAAAGTATTTTAAACGTTATGGATTTGAACTGGGCATTAGGTGTATGTATACAGAATCAAATATTGCCCACAGTATAGTCTCGGTGCTGCTTATGCTACTTTTTCCCCCGCAGCCCCCCAAGAAAATACAGGTGTGTCCTTACCATAGTTGAGAGCTTCTGGAGCAGTCCACTTGATAGGAATCTGTTTTAGGCCTGACGATGAGTACACACCATCATCCTCTTGTCTGGACATTCCAAAATCGCTTATTTTCAAAATGTTGCTTTCACCTACCAAGCAGTTTCTTGCGGCCAGGTCTCTAAGTTAGAAGAAAAAAAAAAAAGGACCCCATATGAAAGTACTTGAAGCCAGTTGAAATGGTTGAGCCCCTCAGCCAGAACAGTGGCACCTCTTGGAAAATATTTTTAAGAAAGGGTAAAAAATGCTGTACAACAGTTGTGGAAAAGATGAGTGAGGGAGGAAAAAAAAAGTGCGAGAAATAATCTTGTGAATACCAAGGTCAGTGAATTATTGCAGGGAGGAGGTGCTGGAGTAGAGTTTCCCTTGTAGTCCATGGAAGGACCCAAGCTGGAGCAGTTTGTGAAAGGCTGTACGCCCTGAGAAGGACTCATGCTGCAGCAGGGGAACAACTGTTACGGACTGACTGCAACCCCCATTATCCACCCCCCTGTGCCCCTTGCAGGGCAGAGGTGGAGGTATCCGGAATGAAGGAGTGAAGGTGAGGCTTCCTAGAAGGGAGTGGAACAGGAAAAGTATTTCAGTTTCTGTCTTTATTTCTCAGCACCCAACTCTTATTTTAATTGGTAATAAACTAAATCAATGTTCTCCAAGTTGAGTCTGTTTTGCTGTTATGGTAATGGGTGAGTAATCTCCCTGTCTTTATCTTTACCCACAAGCTTTTGTCTCATCTTCTTCCCCGTCCTGTTGAGGAAGAGTGTGAGAAAGCCTAGGTGGGCATCTGGCAGCAGCCAAAGTCAACCCACTAAAACTGTCCTCTGACTTCACAGAAATAAACCCGCAGATTAACAAATGGAATTTTATGTAAAATGAAACAGAGCTTGAAGAAGCACCCTGAAACATGTTCCCACAATTTTAAAAAAGAACTAGCTCCTTCTTCTCTGCCTATCTTATCTTCGCGTCAGCATTTCTATCAAAAATAAAAAGCTGCTCAGTCTTACAGGAAAAGGAATTTTGGCTCAGTGATGGATGAGAAGCTCAGAAAATCAATAGCCTTCCTTTCCCTCCCACCATCTCAAACATGTTTTATTAGACTAAGAGACAGCGGATAACTGATAGAAGATGTACTGTGGCTTCTCTGCAGCACACATTTGGAATAATAATACATGCTAATAATATATTATTAACATACTACATGTATATCACATTTCACTGATTCACAATGTATTAAAATACTATGTAATAAAATACCTATCAATCAAAATCAGAAAATTTTTGAAGGAAGAAAAATGTTAAACAACAGAAGTCAGTCAGTAACATTAGGAACATCATGGGCAAAGTATTTTTAAACTGAATTTACAATGTTTGTTTACAGTTTAAATAGGTAATATGCTCACAAATGGCTTGTCTTACATGACTATTCCAGAATAACTACATTAACTTAAATATTTTGGATTGGAGCTATAGCAGAGTTTTGAAGTGAATCCCCTGAGCACTTAACGCACATTAATTAATTTTGAAGAATGATTTTCGTCCATGCAAAGTAGATTACTCTTGGAAGAAATTAACCTAGACCTCTGTCCATGGTGTGCACCAATTTGGTTTCTATAGCTAATGTAGGCAGAAAGAAAGGTCTGAACAAATGACGAACAGTATGAAACACTATGCATGGTAGGGACATTCATGACAAAGGACTGAACTACATTTAGTTTGAAGTAAAAGTCTTGAGCTATATATAAGAATGTTAAAGTTTGTATATCTACAACTACTTTGATCAACTGATCCATATTGACATTGTACTAAATTATTTGAAGTGTAGACAGAGCCTGTGCTTAAGCATGAACACTGTAACTTGATTTAAGAGTGTCGAAGTTTTCTGTCAATAAAAGCACTAATGGCTCTTGAGCTTGATGCTACAGTGCTATAAATGCAGTTATTCTTGTAGTTAGAGAAGACGAACCACTTAAAAACAAGTCTGAAGACATAGTCTCCAGCTGAAGATACACATAAATGTATAAAACAGCTCAATATGTGCTACGTTGCTTGTGGTGGTATGATTCTCCCCCACTCTTGGGCCACATTTTTTGAACAAACGACAGCTGTCCTGGACTGTACAAATGCAGCAAGAAGACACTTCTTAATGAACTGCTGTACGGAAAAATTTATTCTCATTTTCTGTAGCAGTTTGTTACTGAAAATGCCTTCACATACACATACATGAAAATAAAATTATGGTATAAAGTCAGATAAAAATTTACTTATTGTACAGTCATTTCTGATAACTTAAGGTAGGTACGAATGTTGGGCATACTAAGTTAGATACATTACTTAATTATTTCTGTAGAGGAGTAGCAGTACTGGCTTTAGGGCATCAAACAGAATACTTTCCCCAATTAGGCTTGTATTTCAGAGTGAAATTTTCTCTTTTACTTCTTGACCATGGCAAAGACGACTCATACCTCAAAGGACATGAAGTAAAATTGGAAGTAAAAAAGCAAAGCATAAATGCTATGTAATGTTACCACTACTCACAGTTTTAGTTCTGGTTTCCTAATAAGTGGTGTTTGAAGTAAAGAAGTCCAGTTCTTAGAGCTGAATTATTGCTTTAAGTATGAATCTCAATTTTCATTAAAAAAGAAACCATTTAAGATGGAATACTGTGGAGGAGAGACCAGAAATGGGTTTGGAGATAAAGAGGAATAAAAAAACCCCCAAGCTTCCTATTTTCTGAATGTTTTGCATTTTTAAGTGATGCAGTAATTTTTTAAAAAACAAGATTGGTAATTCTATATGGAAGAGATTTGAGCTGATCCAGGCTCCTGCTCTGAAGAGTGACAAGGTCACTCCTGCATCTTGGACTTTTCTCACCTGCCTGCTCTGGGTTCATTTTTACTATGAAGAAACCTGGGTCTCTGTCACACTTTACATGGTACTAGTCACCTACAGAGGTAATAACGGAGGAATATTAAGCAATTGTAAACTTGTTGTTTGCAGCCCAGAGGTGGCTCAAGGGATTTTACAGATCTACTGACACATAATGAAAATTTTATCTTCTTTGAGTTTTATTCAGGTAAGTTACTATGTGTTCTCCATTTTCCTAGTAGGAGAAGGTTTCTCTACCAGCTATGTAAAAAGAGATAAAGATGGGCATAGTAAACAATGAATAGTTCCTGAAGAGAATCAAAGCAGCAGACTCTGAAGCCAAAAATGAAACAATAAATCAACACATAATCTATTCCTCCCACCTTTTTCCTGTTTCTGAGGTTTTCTTCACAATGTCTGCTTCTGGGACAGAAACATTCCTACTAGCAGCATCTAAGTGCTTTTCATCTGCATAGTTTCTCAGCTTTTTTAGAACTTAGTAATTATTGTCAGTACTTTTCTGAACAATTATTTTGATAAAAACTGCACCACAGTAATTTTAGATTACTGCATTTTTTATAACCCATTTTCCATTGTAACGTGCTGAGCAAAATGAATGTCTGTTATTTTCTTCTCGTGTACTTCATTTTTATCTTGAAACAAAGGCTTGTAATTCAACTTCTGTGTGTTGATTTATTTCATTTGTTTGGCAGGAAAGCTTACCTTCTTTGTGCAATGTGAGTAACTTAACAGAGAACATTGTTACTCCCTGCAATTTTACAGTAATACTCAATCCCCTATAGGTAGCTGGTTTTTTCCTTTCTAAAGTTATGGGAATCAAAGATTTACATAGCATACTTTTTTATAGCCATGAAAAACACCCTTTACAATTTAACTGCACAGTAACCTACCCAGCCTCCTCAATTCTCATAAAGCAATGGTTTACACTACAAGAGTGAACTCTAGAAAAAAGAATTTACAAAAACCAATCCTAGAAACAGTCTTAATGAAAACTAAGGCTCTGGATAATCCTAGGACAAGTAACTTTATCTTACAACATTAGAGCAACTGGAAAGTGGAAAACACCTTCCAGAAATCCCCAAAGACATGACACACAAATAATACCACTGCTGGATCCTACGCAACCATTTCTAGGCTTTTCAAGATTTTAATAGAAACATTACAGAACATAAGAAGCACAAATAAGGATACATTTATGATACATGTAAGATTTTTAATATTCCTTTAAAATCTATTTGATATTAACTGAATTATAGGGGAAATTAAGTGTCAAAAAAAGTAATTATCCAATATGGATAACAATTCAAGACTCACCAGAACTTATTTACATCTGGTGCTAACGAAACTGCACTTAATTCACAATCACAAATATCTTCCATTTCCAAAATCAGTCACACAAGTAGTCTATACTATTCATAGTAAGGCAAATAGCATTTTCAAGCAAAAAGTTCCACAAGTATTGTATCATATATTGCATCACAGAAGCAAGTAAAATGAAACACAACAATAGAGCATATGATTATACTAACAAGTGTGATAACATCAAGGCGTTATTTAAGCTGTGTGATGACACAAAACTTGCTACAATAACTGTCCTTGCCCTTTTATACAAGGAGGATGCCTCAGTTTAGTTTTTAATTCTGAATTTAGTACTGAATTAACCTCTTCCTTATTCTGTTCTATAGTGTAAAATCAAAGAGGCATTAAATATTGGTTTAACTTGCTGACAAACTTGGTAAATCCGATGAAGCAGACCAGATACGGTCAAAGATAGTATTCACTTGTCCATTATGCATCAGTGACAGATAAGCTTGCATGCTGAATTTAAAGAAAATTTCTAAAGCAGAGTAACTTCTAGCACTGAATTTCTGATGATTAAGTTTTTTTTCAATTCTATTTTCTATTGTTAATATTTTTAGGTATTGTATTAAGTTTAAAAAACAGTTGAAGTCTAATAATGAAAAGCAGAACATGAGAAGTAGGTGAAAAACACTGCAAGTGCCCAAGGAACCAAGAAACTCGTAAGCATAATTTTAATAAAGGTTAGTTTTTTCCACTTTTTTCACTAGAATAAAAAGAACTAGCACAACAGTATAGTATTTGAGGTCTCAGTGAAAAAGGAAATCTTTTAAAATCTTTATCTCTCTTCTCAGGTTAGAATTAAGTGCTTACAGCTGTTGTATATCAAAGTTCAGCTAAGGCAGGCAAGAAGTTTCATGACTAATGCTTTTTCAACAGCTAACACCAACAATGTTGAATTCTGGAATAGTTCAAGTTAGCTCTAAATACATTTCTATCCCTTAAATCTACTTCTGCTCCCACCAGCAAAAGTAACAGTAAAGTAAAGAGTAAAGTTAATGGGGTTTTAGTAGCCAAAGTATTATACAGATACAAGGAATATATGTATTTTATATACACAAGGAATAAGAAAGAAACTAAATAAACCAGGTCTGATTACAGCTCAGTTGGAAAAGACAGAGCAGAGAAGTAGTAGAATCAAATCACGCTAGACAAGAGGGTTATGTTGCACTTCTAAGCTTCACGGCTAGCATATGAAAAAATATGCACAACCTCTGGATTTTTTATAAGAAAGTCATAAAGAAAGCCATTAATACAGCGAGAGAAGAATCAACCATAATTTAAAGCAATTATTACACTGCTGGTGTTTCTTATTTAGGAACGGAAATATTTAAATGGATGGCACAGGTGGCATAGGCTGGCTAAGCATTCTTAGCAATGGATACCACTTTGACAAAGATACGTAATAAAGGTTCACTAATTCATCACTTTCTAATCAGAGTAAAAGACACTCTGTAATTTGTACCTTAAAATACCTCTCTCCTTTTATTGAAAGATTAACAACAAATGATCATTGACATGTTAAGATATTTTAGTATTCTAAAAATAGTCTGTTTTGTAACTGTCATGAAAGAAACCAAAGCAAAGATGAATGAAAATGGAGATGAGTAATAATTTTCCAATTGTCCTAGACAGCTAAGTCACAGTTAGCTTACAAAAATAGACAAGAAACTTCATGTGGCTAAGACATTGTATATAGCTATATATACATACAGGTATAGATACATATCTGTATCTATACAGGTATCTACATCTACATAGATATAGATATGTACATGTATATAGAAACTGAAAGGAATAAAACGACCTGTGAATTTTCTGCAAATTAACAAGTTAGGAAAATAATTGAACGTTCTCTCCCCATTTTTGTCGCTACTACTTAAAATCTGTAATAGGTATTCTACCCAAAAATAAAACGTAAAGGTGGAATTACAAACTTGGTGCCTTTTTGGTCACAAGAGGAAGGAGAAACTGATGGGACTTTGACAGTTGGAGTGGGGTACATGAAGCAGGAAATGTGGAAGAAACATGAGAGGACAGTGTGCTGATTAAGAATCAAGATTAAATCTCATATTGATAGCAGCAGATGTGACAGGACTGCAATAGCTTTCAGAAGCTGGAAGAACTCACATGTACATGCACGTTCAGCATGGTAAGATTTTATAACTGGGAAGATTCAAGGAACATGTGTTATTAAACCTGGGGGTTCTGAATTCATCACCTAATGAAATCCACCCTTTTTCTCCTATTAAAACTTTGTGCCACCTCATGAAGTCAAGACTATCATAAGACTCTCCTCCCTCCAGAAAATCCAGATTTCTGTATTTAGAAGAAGGCATCCTGCCTCTGCCTGCTATTTGTGTCTGTTGAAGCACGTTCACTCGTGTAGTGTTGATTGTCTATGGACCACTGTGCTCCCGTGACCTCTGGGGACTCAGAAGCTTGTTGGAGGTGCAGGAAACACTTTCCTGTGCTTAATCTAAAGACGGGAACAGAACGAACTATTAGAAAACTATTGCAAAGCTATGGATTTACTACACCTGGTATTACTCTGAAATATTTCCATACAAAAGGCCATTCTAGCACTACCACTGTAGATACACAGGATCCTCTTGGCTATTAAATGTTACATTTGCTTTGGGCAAAGGTTATAAAACAACCAAAGTTTAGCTTATCATTTGCTAAACTCCTAAAACTTTCCTGCATAAAGAGATTACGGGTAAAAAGCTTCTTAACAGGTAAGAGAAAGTGTTACAATGCATGGCAATGCACTGAAGCTGCCTGTTTTCATTTAGCAGGTTGTTAAGGATCTGAAGGAAAATCCAAACACCAATTTATTTAAATTTTATTATGATATAAAATCAGGAGCTGCCGCAAACTACAGTAAGGGTAAAGAAATAAAAATAATGAATGAAAGAAAGAAAGAAAGAAAGAAGCCTTTGAGTAAAGAATTTAGGTCATGTGATCCTAAACCATGCAAGACCACCAGAAAGAAGTGGTGAGTGATCGCAATGGGCAACTCCTTGCTGTGAGGGGCAAAGTCACCCATCTGCTGACCTGACTTATCACTGAGAGGTTTGCTGCCTGCTGGGGGTCTGATCCAGGATATTGTAGAGGGACTGTCAAAGCTTGTTCGACCCTCTGACTGCTGCTCTTTTTTGTCATTCTATATGGCAATCAGTGATATTGCTACAGGCTACCCGGAGACTATCAGAAGTGTCTAAAGAGCTCTGTGGGCAGTAGTCAAGGGCAGGTGGTGTCCTCAATCCCGCTGGTGAGGGAAAAGGGTATGAGGAGGAGAGCACTGATGGTACAGATCAAAAGTGGCTGTAGAGCTGTTATTGGTGACAGGGTTTTGGGTTCTACGTCCATGGGACCATGTTTACTGATGAGCGTCTGCTCATGAGAGATGGAATCCACCTAAGTGGGACAAAGGCTATGTTTTGAGAACAGGATGGCTGACCTAGTAAGGAGATCAAATATAGATAAAATTTTAGCCTATTATACCTTACAACGTAAAAGATGGTAGTGCATTCAATTAAAATCCTTTTAATTTACTTCTTCCTTTGTAGAAATTTGTTTTTGATTTGTAAAAAAATGATAAAAATTTGAGAGTTCAACTGATCCTACAGTTCGATATGCCCACATGAAGCACCTTCTTTTTCATTTTCTCATAAATGGTTCTCACTACAGAAACTGGGCATTTGTCAAAGTGACCCACCCAGATTACTACTGAAGACTTCCCTTCCATAGTACATCTTGTGATCCTTTAATTATCTTTTCTTCTGTGGTTTTCAAAACTTATCATCCCATGGTGGTGGTGGGGTGTCCAGCTGGAAAGCCTGAGATCACTTCCACTACCTACTGACATTAGAGGAAGCCTTCCCTGACTGCAGCTACTACACTACACTGCAAATCAAAAGATCTGGAGACAGATTTCTTGCATTTCTACTTTTTAATTTTACCCTTCTAGCCTTTTTTGGACTTGATAATCACATTACTGGTGAGAATATTTGCCTGCCCCTCCTGGATCTTGGTTTCTTTGAAAAATATTTACCTAGAGTATACAGAATGTTTAGGAGAAAGAAGGGTGAACAAAGCTGTGGCTGCTGCACTGTAAAATGTGTGGAACAGTTGTTGCACTACTCAACTTCCAGAGGACTAAAGTTCTGTGTCATTTGGATATGCAAGTCAGTAGTAAGTCTGATTGCTTAAACCATCATTAAAGCTGGATTTAATGAAGAGAACAAACCCCTGGGATGAAACCTATCAATCTTCAGCTCACTACAGAGAAGAAAGTCTAAAAGAGATGATGTTGGAATAGGAACAGGTAATGAAGCTGGCACTGTAATCCTTCTATATATAAATAAAATCCAAAGTACTTTGTGTACAGTTAAAACAGTCAATGCCGCTTCTTAACTAGCTATTTCTTGTAAACTTCAGCCACAGTGTGAAATCTTGGTTCTACTAAAACTAACCAACTTTGCGGAATTAGAATTTCAACCCTTGTTTTTAAGCTGAATTTGTTCAAACATTTGACTATACTTTTTTCCCAACTTTGTTTAATTTTTCTAAAAGCATATATAGTGTCTTGAGAGGAATTTTGCAAAACTACTCTCTGCATATGAATTAACACAGGGGAGTGACACAGGGAGAGAATGTGGGACCCAAGAACTGTCTTGGTTTTTTGTCTTGTAGTTTTCCCTAACTTGGCTCTCATTTACTTTTTATGCTTCCCCCATATATACACAAATACAAGTCCAAATGATAGAATATTCAGCTTCCTTTTTCAAAGTATTTTTAATACATCAAGCAATAATTGGTCTATTTTACCTTTCTGACTTTTATTCACAATGCAATTTGTTACCTTTATTGGATAATTTAAATCAGGCACTTTTTTCCTTTTCATTTTTATTATTCAGCTTTCTCTGTCCATCAGTTTTGCCTATGCTTTTGCTTTTTTCTGAGTTACTATTTTATTTACCACTTTCTAATACCAATGTTGAGAGCTGCATGTAGTGTTCTGTTCAGTATCTCTCCCTGCTCCCTTACAGACTGGCATATTTTTTGTTTTCTCTACCTCTTTCTAGTATGTGGATAACTATTGCACCTATTGCATCTCTGCAAAAGAAAGACGAATGATACAATATAGTATATATTAATTAATTTGTCTTAATATATATATCAGAGTATAAAAGAAAAATATAGACCAGGATCTTAAGGGAAATATTTGAACTATATTTCAAGGCATTTTAAAAATATTAAGTCAGCCACTGGAGTTAGTGTGGGGAGTCTATGGGGATTTGAATTGCATCCTACTGGTACCTACATTAGCAAATAATTCACTGCAAGAGAAGCAGGTAAACAGACTGAAGCAGCTGGTGCTGAGGCTCCCCAGATTTCCCTCATATGCAGTTACAGAGGTTTACCTGGGATTAGATATAGTTTGGTTTTGCATGCCAAACGTGTTCCCACACTGTATGCAGTGAAGCTATCACACAAATTTTGGCTTCCTCAACTGCAGGCTACTTTGGGGAGCACCATTTTATCCTTTCCCCTATCCCCTGCTGATGTCAACAGCACATCAGTGGCACATCAGAGCTCCTGAAATTACTGCTCAAAGAAGATTCTTCATTATTTCTGCTCCCTCTCGTAGCATTTTTGAGTTATTTCACAGCTCCTGATGACTGTCCTACCTTCCAGATTCAGGTTTAGACAACATGTACTGCAAGTGTCACAAAACACCAATAATGGTGAACAGCGTAGTTTTACAGAATAGGTTAAAACTATCATAGAAAAATACTGTCTCACTGTCAAATCTAAAAGATCACCAAGCACTGGAACAGTTGCTATAAAATACTCCCAAAAGGAAGCCGAAACACTTCTTCAATTTAACAGCTACTTAATGGTTAAAAAAAGCAACAACCGCTCATTTAAAGGAAAAATGTCTTTACATTTGACATAGAAGAATCTTCCATAACTTTCCTAGTCTTCTAGGAGTTCTTCTATTTGCCTGAGTCTTTCTGAAGGTTACAATGCTCTCTTGTGGTAGAAAAGATAATTATTTACTTCAAAACTTACAAACAACTAGTTTCAGTTTATAGCTGAAGTCCAGATGTGTAATGGAAGAACAATGTTATATACAGAAGTTAAACAAACCCTTTGAAATTAAAAGACATTAATAAATAAACAGGATAATTGAGTATCTGTAACCACAGTAGTATTATTTCACACTTGAGTTCAGCTAAAATAAGACCATAGTAGCATCAAGGAAGATCCTGTCATCTCAATTTTGGTGTTTAAGATACTCAGCATTTCCAGTCAGAAACTTGATAAACCCTGGTAATTTCAAGCTAGAGAGTTAATAAACTCATATCTATGACTAGTTTTTTTATCTAAGCAGTTATGCATGCTCCCATAGGGATTATTTGCAATATGAAAGGGAGACAAAGGTGGTCTCAGTAAAAGAAAATGAGGAAGGAGTAGGACTTCATGATTCCATCCATGACCCTGCAAGGAGGATAAGAAACTGGTCCATATAATCACGTGCAAGAGAGACAATCTGCACAAGCAATATTGGGAAGAAAGGGTGGCTTCCTGGAAGTGAATGAGAATTCAGGAAAGTCTAAGATTCTGAACAGGAAAGACAGTCAATTCATTTGTTAGCGAATGGTAATGGAGATGTTTACAACCAACAACTAACTATTAAGTAGCAATATTCAGGAAAGTTTAAAACCTCCTTTTTTAAGCATTTGTGAATGTACTCATCATACTGATCTCCAAACCCTGCCGAGAAATTACTCCAAAATCAGGAAGCATTTTGAAATAAGTATTTTTACTTTTTCTGCCATCCTAATTCCTATATATAATTTTTCTAAAACTGGGACATTTTACTGATCTCTTTTTATTTCCCAGAACCCATGAGACTTGATGAAGTATCTGACATCCAGCTTTGCCAGAAGCCTTTTTTGTCAGGCTTGAGAGGCTCAGCTTAAATCTGTGAACAACAAAATCCTGTAACATTGATTTAACAATTCTTACAGCTCCACGTACCTTGATGATCTCCTTCAATCTTCCAAATCAGTTAACATGCTGATAAGGTTCTCTTAAGGCTCTATTGCCTAATGCCTTTTATAAGAGATTCTGAAATAGCCTTTGACAAAGACGAAGTCCCTATTTCAGTCAATACATTGACACAAAAATGTTTCCCTGCACTGTAATTCTGCCAAATGAGATAGAAGGAGGCTAAGAACTACAGAGCAATGACAAAAAGTGGAAGAACATAACATGCACCTAGCTTCCTGTATGCTTTATTTTAATCATTCTCAGCAACTGTCATTACCTTAAGATGCATTAAATTTGTTCAGAATCTTTCTGTGAGCAGAACATATTGGAATTGAATTTACCTTTGAACTGAGCTGCATGGGCAGTTTCTCTCATCTTTGTAAGAAAAATGTAATGATTCTCAAATAAAGAACAACCATAAGCTGGAAAAAAAAGTATTTTCTTCTTTATTTGATTTGTAGAACTATATGCCATATATGATCATGCAGAAGTAATATAGTTTAAAACGTAATGTATTTCAGAAGCATAAAATTTAAGTAACTTCTTTCATGAAGGCACACTAAAACTCTCTTTACATTCTTTCTTCATCTGTTTTTTACTATGTCCACTGTGGCATACCTATGCTGAATGTAATATCTCTGATAAAACTACAGCAATGTAAAGCTCGGAGGCACATCTGAAAAACCTCCTGAGGCACTGGGAAAAACTGAATTAGGCTAAGGTGAATCATCGCTAGTACTATCTGAAAAAATTAGTGGCTAAACTTTTTGTCAAATCCACAAAATAGGTGCAACCTAGTATGCATATATAAACATATATATGTGTGTGTGTGTATAAAAAACAGAAAAGGGAAATATATTTACTTTCCTTGGAAAACAATTTTGGAATTTATTATTCATTACCATTGACATACAGCCTAAGAATCTCTTAGTAAAATGAAAGAAGTTTTGGTCTGAGACAACTGGGGTATATTCCTCTTTGGAATGTCAAGAAGCATTATGAGGAAAACCAATAAAATATTGAACGAATAAATTATATCTTAGTGCAACGTTTAATTCCTTCTCTAGAAATGGTAGTTAGAATTTTCTGCTATAAGAAATAAATCAGGGAAAGGTCTATACCCTAAAGAACAGAACAGAGCGTACACAAAAGCATGCTTTGGCTTTACTAAACAAACTGAAACTGAAACACATGCTTCTCCTCTGCTTGAATGATTTATGCCTAAAAACTCTTCACCACCTTTCTGAAATTACTAGCATTTAGCTGACTGCATTCTTCCTCTCCTCCCCAATCCACCTTCTTCTGCTTTTGTCTTATCCTATCATCTAATTTGTTGTTTAACATGCACCACTAACACCTCATTTATCCACTGCAAAAATTAAATCCTGCAGTCCATCTTTCTTTTTGGTGCAGCTTATAAAAAATACAGTTTAAAAATTCTGTGGAAACACCACCAGCAGTACAGTCAGCCAGAAGCATCTCCTGGTTGAGAAGTATTTGGTATCTGATAGTATGTGACAAGGGGGTATCCGAAATTACTGCGCAGATTTAATATGAGACTTTGAAAATATATCAAATTGAGAAGAATTACCATTGTAGCCTCATGGCAATGACTGCAACTTGCTAAAGAATGTGTACTGAACATTACAATTTAATATTAAAGCCCTTACTTCAACAATCGCAAGCAAACCACTACTTTATTTTAAATCACCAGAGAGCCGGTGGTAACAGCAAATTCACATACTTCCACTTCATGGAATAAAATTTCATCTGGCTGTAAAACACTGCAGCTTTGTATTTGTTATTGAACTTCAGCGGGCAGTTAGGACCCTTGGTTGAACAAAGACTTCCATTGGTATCTCTTCATGCTTTCGGATTCACACCTCACCATTTCTTCCTAATTATTATTAAAGCCACAATGTTGTCCAAACCTCACTTTAAAACCTATTAAAAAAAATGTTTAAGGAATACATAGATACTTCAAGAAAGTGGGTAATGAAGCTGTTCCTGAAAGAGGATGTAAACATTTACAGTTTTCAAAATTCGGTTGCATTTTTTCCTCCCTGGAAGACATTCTGGAATTTCAAAGTGAATTGCAAATTATGTCTTTCCTACTCAAAGAAGCTAGTCTAGCAAAATCTAGAGAAACACGTCTGATAGCATAGTGGAACGCCCTGTTCTACCTCTTAAAAGTTCAAGAGTAAGTCACAGAAATTAAAACTCTTGTTGAGAGTATTGAAAGCTAAGAGTACGTGGAGCTGTTAAAAATTAATCCTCTGAAGCTAAAATGATATGAGGCAGAAATGTCTAGATGTTGTAGGTGATAGCAACCTAATCAGTATTGCACAGATATCAAAAGTGTAATATTCTCTTTTCTGCACTTGCTTATGCATAAATAAATAGGTATGTGCTTTGACAACAGTTCCAGAGTACATGTTTTTATTGACCTTGTATAACAAGACAGAAATTCACAGACTGTGAACGTAAGGCTCGTTATTTCGCTAAACTGTAGATGTCACTAAACTTTTTACATTTATCATAGAAAATAATTACATTTCATCCACTATTCTCCATTGCTATAGGACTGTGAGAGTGCAAAGAATATTATTTACAGCATGTAGGAAAGCTGTAGGACTTTATGATCACAATAGCTTTCAGAAACATTAGCTGTATGTCATTTTTATCTTAGTTTAAGTATCCTGTACTCTTATTTTTCACTTTTCACTTAATTAGAAAGAACCTGTTGCTCTCATGCCACGAAGAGATTTATTATTCTAAAAAGGTGTTATTCAAATGATTCTCTCTGAATAACACTTGAAATTCTTTACATTTATCAACAGCAATGTGCTATTGCAGTTAAAAAACCCCAACCCTAACAAAATATCATAACACTCAAAATGCGACAACTTGATAAACAGAACGAGGGAGTCTAAGCAAATTTGCTTACGTTTCTTTCAATCCCATTTGCTTTATTTCTAGTGAAGCTTACTCATTTTTTAAGACGGATTTTTCTGTATCAGGAATATCTCATTAAAAAAAATACAGACTTAATTCCACAAAGGCAAAAAAATATTCTTTTTCATAATATGCAACTCCTATAACAAGAAAAAAATCTACACTTCCTCTGAAATTTCTTATGAATTGTTTATAACTAAGATTTTCTTCTGATTTCTTATAATAATTTTTTCTATAATTAACCTTTGAAACTGAACTTTTCTCCTCACTGTCTATAAAACACTAATGCAAGAACTTCATTTTCATTTCACACACAGCAAGAACAGCTATCTCACAGGAATAAAATAGATACAATTCTCAAAGAACAGATCACATAACTGTACCATATACAATATTTTACTACAATGTCTCACAGTATTCTGAACACCTACTTCGTGGTGTTGTTTTGGACCCTCTGATAAGCCTTGGGATCCCATTACGACTTCAGCATTGCAGAAAAACCAGACCTATTACCTGAGATTTCTGGGAATGGCTTCATTGTTACTCACGCAAACACATGAAAGCAGAAATATCAGCTAGCTAGTACAACAGTTGTGCTTTACCTATGCTGTAATGAGAACAAATCATATTTCCTTCCTAACAAATTTAACTTTTGCAATTTCTTTTTCATTCATGTCTTAGCCAATTAGGCAATAAAACCTGAAAGGGAAAGGATGATGGAAAGGAAAGTATGAAATCTTAGAATGAGAAGCCCTGGACCATCAGAAAAGAAAGGGTTTAGGCTCATTTACTTATAAAATACTCTCCTAAAATTAGCGTATTTCCTTCCTTTTATATTTATATACAATGTATACTCCTTAGCAAGGACTTCTCCTCTCCTTTCTTTATGATGCCAAATCATCCTCCCATTCTGGGTACCCATGAACCTAGCTCCATGCTCAGCCTCACTCCTTCCCACAAATGACTTGGGCAAATACCTGGAGAGCTATTACCATCTCCCATCTGTAAACTACTCCTACAGCTCCCTCCCCCCAAATACTGTGATTATAGAGCTTGTATCTCAGTGATTTTCAGTCACATTACCATTCAGGCATTGATGCCCTTGTGAACAAGGAGCACAACAAGGATATTTAAATAAGGATAAGGATTAGATTGATGTAATTCTTTAAAATTAGTTAAGATGCAAAATATTTAATTTACCATTGAACTTGGATACCATCGTAATTCCTACATTATTAATTCAATATTATTACTCTTATTTTCAGCAATCATATCAAGTTACACTGGGTAAATAATGTTCTGGCAGTGTGCCTATGAATGCACTGAATGGAAAACCCAAGCTATGACTTGCCCCCTCTCCCTCTGACACCTCCCAGTAACAAAAGCTGAGTTAGTGCCATGAATTTTCAGGAAAACAAGAATGGATTTTGTGTTTAAAAATACATGTTTTCAGCTACAGACACCACCTCTGGAAGGTCATTCATTTTAATGCACACAATTTCAGAAAGAGGTAAAAGGATGTTCCCACTTAAGTGGTATATAATAACTTCCATATAATAACTCCAGTGAGTGTCATTTCCACTTTCAACATGGCACACAACTTATTATGCTTTCTTTAATGAAAAGGCAGAGCAGAGCAGCCACAAAACTCTAGTGGGTCATGAAAGCCCTGAAATCTTTGGCAGGAAAGAAAAAGACATCATTTGGGGTGGGCTGGCAGGGGCAGTCTGAATGGAAACCTTCTTCTGCTCTCATCCCCAGTCAAAGGATTTCATTCATCAGGGCTGCTATACTAGTTTCTTTCAGAAGGACAAAATTTGAAAGTGTTAAATTAAGGTCTCAGGTCACATGTAAGTTACACAGAAATACATGAAACACTCATGGTTCCTTAAAAATTCAATACAGAGACTCAGCTGATCAGAATGAAGAAATAACCTTCTAATGGTAAACCTAATATCTAACTGCTAACTGGAATATGGTATGTAACAAAACAGAAAGCAAAAATGGCACCTGTTACACTTCTCTAGCTGAAAATAATAGATTTTCAGGTTCCCTCTATCAGCAGTACTGTTGAATTGTATCACCATATATATTTTTATTACAATAGTTTATTGGCAAGATGGACATTGCATTTTTTTTAAAATAACTAGGTCTGAAAAATAATTCTGCAGTAACATGCCAAACAATTTATCTATTACTATCTTTAGTTTAACTCTAGATGACATTTAAAATCATCATCCGAGAGGTCTGCAATAATTGGACATTTTCCTGATTTTATGGGGAACACATAAACGATGATATTCAAGCACATGCTGAATAGGGACCACTAGTGAATGTTCACCATAAAATTAAAATATCAACCTTATTAAAACCTTTAACAGACACTTCAAAACATTAATATGAACTATCTTCTGATAGGGAGCTGATACTGGATTACCCCGATGCCATTCAGCTGATACACAGAGTGTGTATTGGTTAGATATAAAACGAAACCTAAAGAAAATTTCCTGTTAAATAACAGGAAGTGTTGTAACTGCCTTATCAAAAGAAAATTCAATCATAGAATTAAAAAAGTTACTTTTTATTTATTTCATATGAAGAAACTTCAGTTTGCCATTCCAAACTGAAAAACAACAGAATCTAATATCCTGTACTAAGCTGGCCTCTGGGAACTATTAATTATTAATATTAGCCTCAGAACGACCATACTTAAACAACTTTGTTTTGCACTTGTATTAATAGATGCCTTATAATTCATTATTTAAAAAGAAGAGTAGCAAATGGCAGAGATAATTGGTGCTGGAAATTCCCAATGGCAAACAAAATCTGTCCTCATTGCAGCTGAAAAAAGTAATGTGCTATTTAAAAAAAAAAAAGTTCTATCATTATTGTGCCAATCATTAAGTTAATATAATCGTATGTGTATTCTATTGCTTACTTACATAACGCAGTAACACAAAAAGCCACAAATTAAATACAAATTTCCTACATACTGTGACCAGTGACTCCTCTGGCATCACGACTGCAACAAGCATAATTCAGGAATATATGAAAGATAGTACAGTCTTACTGGACATGAAATTTATGCCTCTCCCTTTT
The DNA here is from genome assembly GCF_000710305.1 of Buceros rhinoceros silvestris. Classification (NCBI taxonomy): domain Eukaryota; kingdom Metazoa; phylum Chordata; class Aves; order Bucerotiformes; family Bucerotidae; genus Buceros; species Buceros rhinoceros. The sequence continues at coordinate 19,529 of NW_010423449.1, forward strand.
TAAAGCTTTTACTATTAAGCCAAGCCAGAATTCAATAGTTTAGGGAAACAGATAACAGATTAGAAGAAGCCCATTTTTTATTCAGAAGCAGCTCTTCATCATAGTTCACATTCACTTACATTACAGCACACTTAGAATTCAATAATCTCTCTTTTTTATTATAACGAGTTTAAATTGTAAAATAATTTAATGGATTTGGATACTTATGTCTCCCCTGTTGTTTTTTCCCTTAATACTTTCAGATCAGAATTTTAAAAATTCAACATAGAAAAAGATAATCATGTTGCTCAAAAAAGATTTCAGACAACCAGAAGTACCAATTCAGAACTGATTCTTAAAGATAAATCCACTTCTTTACTTGCATAATTGCAACTGAAAAATTCACTGTTGATAAAAATACAAGAGAAATGCCCCTCAGGTCTCCAATAACAGCATTCATCAGAATGATGCTAAATATGAAACAAGCTGATTATGTAAGTGAAGTGATACACAGTTCACCTATGAATATTCTTCAACAGAAAGTGGAAGTCATCAGTATTACAAATGAAAACTTTTTCTTCATAATTTTTCTGTAAAGTGCATTATCACTATATTTATGTCTCATATTTTAGCCCTATCACTGTAGCAGGGTATATAGTATGATATTCTGTGAGCAAAACAGGGGGAAGTTACATACGTTCCCTTTGATACAAACCCAGTACAAGCAGCACCATGGCGGAGTCAAACTGGAGAACAAACAAAAAGGAATGGTAGTAACAGACATAAGGTACCCCCAAGAGCATAATGCCTCCTAATCTTAGATATTTTAGAGAAAGCAGTCCAGGCAGTATTTTAATACACAGAACTCTAGTTTTTCTCCCTTTATTATCTGAGAAACCAGTGGATTTTTCTGAAACACACTTTAAACATAACTTCTTTGTTGGCCATGCCAGTATCTGTAAATTTCAGACAGGATGTAAGCCTCACAGATTGCTTTTTTCATGACTCATTGTCACCACATGAATTATGCACTTTATAAAGTCAATTATTATAGTGAAAATTTAGTATCAACTTATATTAATAGCAACAAAGTACGCAGATCAAATAATGTTGGTATTATTTTTACCCTAATAAATTGAACAGTTTTGAATTAGAGAAGCAATAATGACCTCCTTTCAGAAAAATCAGTTGTCTTTTTTTAAACTGTAGGGATCACTCCTGTTGATAATAAGTACTACGTACACTTAAACCAGCTGATCCAATGATCAAAATTAAAATACTGAGAAAAAAGTATCTTCCTTACCTATGTATACAATTTTTAGATTCGAGATATGCCATACCGGAAGCAGCATCTAATGAAAATTTCACCAACTGTTTGGTTTTTAGCTCATCCTTCTTTTTTCTTAAAAAGGACAGGAAATCACCTCCTAGGAAAACAGACACATGGACAGTGAGACACGACAGACAGGATACTCACATCTATTTCTCATTGGGGGTGTGAGCCCAAACAAAATGCAGCTATTGGCTGTTCTCTTCAACCCATTAGTTTGAGGTTAGCCTAAGAAAAAATGAACTCACCTTTCAAAATGCAGTTTCCCTAATTTTCCTTAAATATTACGTGCTTAAAAATGAAAACTGCACAGCATGTTTTCGATATACCAGAAATCTTTACCACTGTATATTATACGAAAACTGTTGACAAAAACAACTGATAATTTGTGACATACTTCTCTATTCACAAAACAGTTGCTGTAGGGGTTTAAAAAACTGTGAATAAAGAGGTTAATAAAGAGGCCTTATTGGTTATGTAAGAGTAATTACTCTTTAACTGATCATTTGCAGTGGCGCTTCTCGAACTCTACACTAATTTATTTGGAGGGGTAACAAAGTGTTTACTTCTGGGGCAATGTAAAGTGCATATCTGACACTGGCAATGGAAGACAGATAACTATTGCTGTAACTTCAGAGTCTTTTGCCTTGGAGGAACGAAGTTGCTGCCCTCTTGTCTGAAGAGGAGAAAGGATCAGCATGGATGATTTCCAAAAGGGAATTTGCATTTGCAAAAAAAGTTTCTGAAAAAGTAATTCAGGAAAAAGATAAGCAGGAGAGTCATTACACAAACACTGCAATGTCATGTTCTGATTGACATAACTCTATTAAGGAGTTTTTCTAAAACAATTTTTTTTTGTTCCAGAACAAGAAAAAAAAAAATCATAGTGGAGCTTTTTGCATTACAGTATTTATTTGCTACGGTGTTCCCAGCCATTGCTCTAGTTTTGCTTCTTTGTACTTTGCACTGAATTGATTATGGCGATTCTCACTTGCAAGTAACACACTGTTACACAAGTTCATAAACTGCCTTTCTTAGTAACATGAAAAGACGTTCCAGAACAAGAAAAAAAAAATCATAGTGGAGCTTTTTGCATTACAGTATTTATTTGCTACGGTGTTCCCAGCCATTGCTCTAGTTTTGCTTCTTTGTACTTTGCACTGAATTGATTATGGCGATTCTCACTTGCAAGTAACACACTGTTACACAAGTTCATAAACTGCCTTTCTTAGTAACATGAAAAGACACTATATATTAAAACCGATCTGGATGTGATGGCTTTATAGGTTATCCCTTAATGAAAACTCCCCCAAAACAAACACCTGATCAACTATAGATAAAAAACACTGTTTCCATTTTGCTTGATTCCCTTTTTTTTTTTTTTTTGTAAACACAGTAATATTACAGGTAAGCCAGAAAACACTCTGTTCTCACAAGATCATATAATAGTTGAGGTTGACCTCTGGAGGTCCAAGGCCGCTGCTCAAACTGGATCAGCTAAAGATGCACGTGCAAGGACCAGGTCCAGGTGGCTTGTGAATACTTCCAAGGGTGGAAGTATTCACACCACTGCTCTGGGCAACGTGTGCCAGTGCT
>NW_010423450.1:0-3354 GCF_000710305.1 Buceros rhinoceros silvestris
GTAGATAGAGCAGAGGGGAAAACAATATGTCATAGAATCTCTCAACATGCCCCCTTTTATGAGCTCATTCGGGAGAGGCATGTCCTCCTTCCCGGAAGCTTGGAAAAACCACAGCTCTCTGGGAAGAAGAAAGCCAGACAACAGAAGAGCATCCGGTTCCACCATGTTGGACCCAGGACAAAAGCTAAGTAGGATATATATTTTTAGTGACATTTAGTGAAATTTTAACAGTCTAATCAAAGAGTTATTGCTAGTCCAGATCTTAGTATTACTGATAAAGAAAATAAAGAATAGTATTGTGGAAAGTCTTGTTAATAATACAATTATAATTATTACATTCAATATTCTTAGCATACACCCCTTTCTCTACTTTTACTCTTACAGTTCAGATGTTTCTGAGCAGATCCGAAGGCTGTGGTTTCAGACTGGACATGGGGAGAAAGACTTACAGCAAGCTGCCAGTTTCCTAAGCCCCTCAATGGGAAAAGCTCGATGTTGACAGTTTCTTCCTCTTCTTTTTAGAGCAGATTTTTTATATATCAGCACCATTGTAAATTATTCTGTCATACTTAATGTTCCTCTTTCTTCACTGTTCTACACCGCCATGTTGCATCTAAATTCACTAACTGTGGCCTGTCTTCAGTATGTCAGATACTTGTTCTTCATTCTGCTTGTTATCCCTTAAACTGATTTTGCACCATCCCCCAATCTCTATTTCTTCATCCAGTGAATTGTTTGCATCTCTGGGGTTTCCAGTGTGATTTGTATGATTCACCTATCCTCTTGTGGTTTTACTCCTCAACACTGAATTCTACATCCCTACTTTTAAGGCTTTTGCTGTCATACCATGCTTATATTCTTCTACACCGTATCATTATTCCAGAGTTACACATATTTCATTCTGTGCTGAATATTTCATCCTATGCCAAACAATTTTCTTATGAGAATATAAAATTATGGTTATATGACAGAATTATACAAATATAATAAAATAAAACTAATCAGGCAATAGCCACCTGGTCATTAGAAAATGTGATTTATATCTAAATAAAACACCATGTAGGATAATGCAACTTCAGAAAAAGCCTGGCAAGCCTTATTCTTGATCCTATGGCCTGGTACAAGTGATGGCAACACTGTATTTACAAGGCTACAGGGCTACATTAATAGCTACTGAGCATCTTTGTCCTCAGAAAATATTCTTGATATATTACTGGAGACTTCCTTACTTTCAGCCTATCTGTTTAGCTATTTCTGTCTTTGTCTCTTAAACACTATGCATAGGCCTAGCCTACACCATTGGTTTTCCGAATACTAATAGTGTCTCTGTTCCTTCTCACTGTATCTGAAATGCATAAATGATCACATGAATAATCAACTTTTATCTAAATAGCTGCATTCTTGCACAAAAGTTTTTAATAAGTTTATTTTCTGAGTGCAGCTCATCATGGAGAAAAATCTGCTTCAAAGTCCTGAAAGAGTGGGATTTGGGATAAAGCACTCCTGACTGTCCTCTAGCACTTAGATACTCAAATGAAAATTGCAGTACTTGTTTTATTTTCTTTTCAGACAATTGTCAGTGTTTCTAAACCATAGCCATGCTCAGCTCAACACTGATTGAAGAGAAGCACACTGCTGAGTTAGCAGCACTTCTGTGTAAAGGGAAGATATTCATAGAGAATGTAAAGCACATTGGGTTTGTGCCAAACTCTAGAGCAAGGTGGTCAGACCCAGAGACTATGAACTCCTGCTCCTCTCCTTGTCACTCATTCCTGTTCTGAAGCTTCTCTGCTCTGAGCTGGTTGTACACACACGCATGGAGAAGAAAATTCCTCTGTCAAATTAGGAAAGCAAAGCAAAGAAGTGGAGAAAGAATACCAAATTCTCATGTGTTTACCCCATTCACACATTCTCAAGAAGTCTGTAAGAAAACTGGTAAGATTAAAGTCAGATTGAGTCCTGTCACCGAAAAGATCTAGATGCTGATTGTTTCATGTAACAGTGCCACAAGAGCATGACTCTTCAAGTCCTCAGCTTGGATAGATCCTGAATTCTTCAAGTGAAACACTTTTGGGCTTCCACTGGTTAAACTGTAAACCTTGTGAGAAATTTTGAGAAGTGGTAAGTCCATCTTTACCTGATGACACACATAGAATTTCAGTTAATTTTATATTACTTCCTTCTCCTTCTTATCTAAATATTTGTTTTCCAAAAAGGAAGAAAGACATTAATTTATAAATCCATTAGTTAAATGAGGATCCTTCAGGGTGGAAAATCTTAAGAACCAGTTTATTAAGAACCAGTGACCTTATTTACCGGGGACTGTGTCATGTAGCACTGGAAACTTGTGAGTTTCATGGTAGAATTTCATTTGCTGACAAACTGTGGGCCCCTGTGGGCAAGCAATATATTAGTTTTAACTATTTTTGTTAAAAATATATTCTGCAGAGCAAAGAATGAAATCACTGAACTTTTCTTTAGCGTGGGTAGCAGTACAAGTGAGTCCATAGTTTGCATTTGATTATATGCCTGAGATTTGCTAATGAAGGCAAGCTTTATCCTGCAGACATATAGTAGTACAGCTCATGATTCATTAAGCTACCACATATGGTCATATCCATATTCAAAAAAAGTAACTGACAGAGGGAGTGGCACATCTGAAGTTAATTTGTTCATCATCAATAAGAGAGGGCAAGAGTGAATATTGCCATTATCAGAATACTTGTAAAATAGTTATGGAAGTATGGCATTAGAACTTCTGATACAGAAATGAAATTATTTAGAAAATTCAATCTAGGCAAAAAATAATGAAAGAAAATAGATGAGTTTCTGATGTTCATGAGATACAAAACAAAGATATGAAAATTAATTCTCCTGCCTACAAAGAAGAGCTTCCACATATGTTAATTCAGATCCTATATTTATTTAGAGACTCTTAACCAATTCACATTTTATTTTTTTTAGTTTATACAAGTCATATTCCTGTAAAATATAGCACTATTATCAGACTCCATTACAAAGGCTACATGATTACTCAGCTGATAATGACAAAAATAATTATCATAAGATTGCTCCAGTATACCTTCCTAAAATTCCTAACAAGATTTTAAACAGTACTAAGAGATTGATTCTTGCAGCCAAATTGAGGGCAGAGCCAGAAATAATTGATGTTACATTGACAATGACAAATAAAAATTTTAAATTACAAGGGAAGATTTAAATTAATTTGAGGAGAAATTGAATGCTCTGGCAAGAGAGATCACATATTGTTGCTCATCAAGACCAAACCGTCCTAAGAAAGATTATTAAAGGCTAACAAAGGGAACTTTGTTCTAATTTAAAGACATCCTGCTG
>NW_010423450.1:3441-7723 GCF_000710305.1 Buceros rhinoceros silvestris
AGTCGACATAGAGAGTTGTGTAACTTTTTACTTTTGTACAGAATTCTGGGAAATGCTCCCAGCATTACTTTTGCCTTTAGCCATTATTTGTACAACATAAAGTGAATAACTGCTCCTAGGTCTGGTCCATTTAACCAATTCAGATTCCCAAAGCCTCAGTCTGAAGCTAGGAACCATTTTGCTTTTTCCTTCTCCTGACAACATAAATCGAGAAAATAAACCTATTGGCAATCTCAAGTATTTTAGAAGAAATGCTTTTGAGTGCCTCTTAATCATAAGTAACTATAACCGTGAGGATAATAGTATGATAGATTCTAAACATTTTTGTTGTTATTATTGTAAGTTTGCATTACTTACCATGCCAAAAAGTGTCTTTTTCGAATCTGTAATTCCAGAAACATTGATAAGTAGCTGGATGGGTAGATATGTACCTAACAGGCATTGTTATCTTATATTTACATTCTTGTTGTTCTGGTTTTGTTTGGTTGTCATGTCATCCTGTGTTCCTTGAACCCCCCACCCACTCTTCTCCCATTCCATTTGATTGTTTTCTTGTTAACACCAGCATTAGACAAAAAGCAAAACAAAACAAAACAACCCCCTTTGCTCTTACTTTTATTCTGGAGTGTCAGCATGAAAAATGTTTTCAGTAGACTAGGAATAGACTGCTCTTCACAAACTTGCAAGCCATGCAGAAGAAATTCTCCCATTTCAGATGATGTATTTCAAGAGCTCATGGAGAGGGAAGCTCTGGGATTTTTCACATCCAGAACACGATGTCTTCCTAAACCTCCTATCACTCCAAAATGGAACAGCAGGTGGCTGAACAGGACTCCAGGCCTTTGGGTGATTCACTGTCTTCAGTTTCAACAGTCCTTCCTTGCTGCTGAAACAACCAACACACTGCCAGTTGAATGATATAACCCTAACACAGGAACCCCTCTTCAACTCCTCAAGACAAAGAGCTGCTGATGTAATCATGGAAATTGTGTGCACATATAGAAAATATGCAGTAAAACGTTTATAAAATAATACACCCATCAGGAGATTAAAAAACAGATAAATGAGGTAAGTTCCAAATAAAGACAAATCTCTTAATATTTTGTTGTAAATAATTTTGAAAAACATATTCTGAAGATGTGATTTTTCTTAGTTTCGTATGTGGTATATATTTTTGGAATTGGCAGAGGATACAGAAGTCTACAGAAACCAATGAAGAGAAACAGCTCTAATATTTTTACTGAAGTCTCTGAAAATTTTCTCTCTGATCATAACGTGATCATAAGCAAATAATGTATAAATAGATAATGTTTAAGAATAAGTTCAATTTTCTTCAGTAAATAGAAGCTCTTAACAAATATTTTAAAGACAATAAATGTGCATGAAGAGAAATGCTCTAATTTTTTTACTTTTAATATTTTTATATGTTCATCATAAAACATTCAATGCATTAAACCCAGAAAGATTTTTCTTTAAGAGTTGAAACAAAAAATCAATAACAACTGGAAGTGGAAGGATCTGAGTCAAGTAAGAGTAAATGATCAGTAGATTTAGCAGGACAGCAATGGTTTTCCCATCCTACATGCTTTTTCATGTAAGGACTTTACATGGGGATAGAAATGAAGATTTTACTGCCCACAAACAATACATCAAGAATTTTAAGACTGGAAATTCATTTATAAATGTAAGTTAGTGGTAAGATTAAGGTCCTCTACTTCTACCAGTGATGTATGCTATTGTATATGAGGTAAGATTAACACACATTAAATCCAGATTTAGGGAAAGGATAAATGATTTTGGTCTAGATTTATCTCTCTTGAGTCTTGCTCATTAATTGTAAAACATTGGTGATTAGAGGCTTCCAGCATGATGAGCATGATACCGCATGCATACATAGTAGGAAACTACACCTGTTCCAATAAGCTTCTGTTACCCAAAGGACTAACTAATTAGATGCAAACTATCTTCAATTTATTATTTATTCAGTGTTGCTGATCAAATTAGAGGGCAGAAACGCATGGAATTCACAGGGAAAACACTCATGTTTATGTCATTATGTCATTCCTGGTCTAAAGGCTGCTCAGGCCAAAAGCTCCTTGGAAATTTAATCTCCCCCACATAGGCAGTGTCCAACAGCTTTGGCTTGACATGCATAGGAAAAGAAATTCCTTGGCTACTTCGGTCCTTTGTCTGCTGGCTGAATCCTCTTAGGGGTCAGCTGTCCCTGTATGCCCTGGACAGGCTCACCTGACACCAGCTTGGCTGTAGCTATGTTTTCGTTGATTTGTGCATTCAGACCTCTCTTTTGATCTCCCCTAAGTTAGACCAGTCCTGGCCAGTTCTCATTAATTCTTCCTTCTTCCCACTGAATAGCTACAAGATTTGCCTCTGCCTACCTGGCAAAACTTCCAGCGGTAACAAGACATGCCATGGCAGATAATTTGCCGCTGCAGTGGTTAAGGGAATTGCCCAAGCACATGAAGCAGCGCAATGGCTGCCCTGAGAGAAGATCCCAGAAGGTCTCGTGATTTTAAACCTAGTGTCACAGTGTCAAAAGTGAAAGAAGAGTGCAGCAGACTCCTAACATACACGAGTAGAAAGTGGGAAATGTGAAGCAGAACAAATCAATAAATATTGAAAGAAGATAGGTTATTTTTTCAGGAAAAGTGAAAGGTAAAATCCTCCTTCCCTCCTTTCTCAAGATTTTTTACTTTAGAAACAATACAAAAATACTCCTTACATATTGTCTGCCAAAAGTTTCATTACATATTTAAAAGAAAGTTCACAAAAATTGTTTAAGAGAAATGTCAAGATCTCTATAGACTGGATAAAACAATTGAAGACAGAACAAAATCTCGTAAGTAATCTTTGTTGACCTCTTCTTTTACAGTTGGTTTTGTCTATTACATTACATTTTAGTCAATCAAAATGACTGTTATATATCGATATTCCCACATTTCCACTGAGTAATTGTGAAGCATGATTTACTTGATAGTAGAATCTATGAAACAGCTGTGTTTAGTGTAATTAAATTCAAATGCAAATTATACTTTGAAAACAAAGAAATTGGAAAGATATCTTAAATTTGATTGTGAAAACTGCACATGCTAATCACTTTATGTCTTGGATACAGAAAACTCTGAGATAAAGTCAATTTACAGAATGTTGGAATGAGCGAACATGAAATCCTAACATTTCAACCTGCCAAAAAATTGTACGTTCAGAAAAACAAACAAACAAACAAACAAAAAAACTCCACTACTCAGAATATTTTGTTATTGCTCGATCAAATTACAGGTCTTGAAAGACATCTGTAGAAGTTGATAGATCAGAATTAACTTATCATGTAAATCCTAGTTGCTTCAAAATACTATCTACAGAGATGAAAAAAATTAAAAATCTTTTTATAATAAAACTATAAGAATAAATATTATATTTTTCTGTAGATAGTGTTAACTTCATAAAGGCATTTTGACAAAAAAAAAGTTCATATAAAAATGTATATGAACATAAACTGACTGTACTTGCAATTCTTAATCGACCATCTCAAACTCCGAAGACATTTTAGAGTATTTTTCTTAAATTACTTATATACCTATGAAACAGATACTATTTTCTTTATTATACCAGTGTCAAGACCCAGAAGTAAAGAAAAATGATCTGTCTATATTGAGGAAGTGCAATAAATACACTCAATTCATTCCACATTGAGAGCAGAAATCCTCCTACAGAACTACTTCATCCAACATAAAATAATGGGTACAGAAGTGTGTCAAAATTTCCAGAACTGAAGTTCTTGAATTAGAAGCATGAGGCAATAATTTTCTTGTGATGCATTTTATAAAATCCACACCTCTTGTGAGGGAAGGTGAAATGTCTTTTGAAAATCTTTCACTTTTGTTTTTCCTAATCAAAATTGCCAAACCATAAACAATCCAAAAAGCCATACTGTTGTCCACCTGTAATCATATTTGGAAGCTGAATTCATCCCTCTGATCAAAAAGATTCAAGGTCATGGTTTTAAATTTCTTCAGGGTAATTATAATCTTTAATCAATGGAGTATTCAGGGTGGAAGAGAGGAGTCAGAGAGGTGCTCCATTTAATTCAGAGTGTGTCTCTATGCAAAAAGGATACTTAATATGGCAAGAAAGAAGTCCTGTAGGTAAGATCTGGTTCTTTAATAATTAAGTTGTATATTTCAAATGAGCAAATATAGTGTCTTTAAGTGTCTGTCCCTTTTTTGGATGTTTTTGATCTGGTCATGGTTTATAAAACACATAA
>NW_010423450.1:7877-10169 GCF_000710305.1 Buceros rhinoceros silvestris
AGATAAGAACCTAGGACTCATCACCCTACTGTTGAATATGTCCCCTCATATTTTTTTCCTTTATATAGCCTGAATCTTGTTTCCTTTCTAAGTAGTAATAAAACATCCACAGGAAAAATAGAGGATCCATCCTGATATCTTCCTCCATTTCCAACTAGATTTTCTTGAAGTATGATAGACACAGTATCCTCAATGTTTTAAACTGATGTTGTGTTAAGGGTCGAAGGACTGAGGTAATAATAACTGTCCATTTCCCAAAACAAGGAAGTTTTAGCTCAAACCAGGAAGTTTTAGCTCAAACCAGGACATACTGAAAATGCTCCACTGCTGGGTATTGCTCTGTACAAGTTCTAGGTCCAGACAGGCAGTCAGCAGGAGCCAAATGTTATCCTTATCTCATCCAGATCATTCTGGACAGGTATAAAATGACTGATTGGATGCATTTAGGGATTTTTTCCCAGTCCAAAGCTTGGCAAGCCTGAAGTCTTAGAAGCCTTTCAGCCAGTGATGGTTGTAAAGAGCACTATCTATTAGGCTGCATCAGTGTAGGAAGTCCATCAATGCCCTGCTTTAAGTACTTAAGAAAGTTTTCAGACCTCATCCTTGAATAAAACCTGATAAGAGAATACACTACTCCAGCATGCCTTTTTCAGAAGCTTCTATTCACTGATTCAATTGTGGTGAACGCAATGTTCCTCAAAGAATGCTGAGGAATCTGTGCAGGGAGCTGAATAACACCTAGGAACTGTTCAGACAAAACACATGGGTACTATTAAAACTCCAAGATAATAGATGTGAAAGATTAGACAGGTCCAAATAAAAGGACAAACCTTCAGAAATGTCAACCAGAGGCAGAATATTCTTGTTCAGATTACTTACTGCTGTATAAAAATTCTGGCATTTAATCATAAAGTACAAGATTTTAAAGATATGATAAATCTGTACCAGCAATTTGCACCAGCACTTCAGCCAGAAAGATAACTCATCAAAAACATCTGAGGAAAAGAAATCGACAGGGATCTTAATCACAATGTTAATCACAGTGTAATTATCATTGCTTGGATTGACAAAAGAATAATCATTACATATATATTAAACTTCAGTCTTCTGTCTCAAAAATCTGATAAGGAATATATTTGATCAATATGCAGAACCATTATCCAGATTGACAAGACTATTTTCCCTTCTATTTAGTTTAAGAAGCAAAAGGTTTTCTGAATCCTCATCGAAATAGCAACAACAAAAAGCTTTAGATCTTTAATTAACTTAAACTTGTCAGAAAATGCGAAGAAAAGAAAACCTCAGCAACGAGCTATTCTAAGCAAAACAGTTAAAGAGGGAAGATTTAAAACAAGAATTTGTTTTCTTCAAGGGAGATATTTAATTCTTATTTAAAGACTTCCTAAAATAAGCTCTTCCAATGATTATTTTCCCTTAGTGTTAAAAATGCAAAAACTATTTTCAGTACGTACTCCTCATTTTACAATAACTGGATCACAATATCAATTTTTCTCTACTATGTTGAACATCCATCAGATATCAAACGCTTCTTCTGTGGAGATTATGAGTCACTCAGTAACAGACATCAGGGATGGGAGTCAGTTCAAGACACTGAGGTGTCTAAATGTAGATGTATACGCTCCTACTACTATCAATGCATATCAAAGGGAGAGTTAGTGGAATATAAAAACACAATTCAATTGACTGGACATGAGAAGTGGGATTCAAAACACTTAAAGTTTCATGTCTGCATGTAGACAATGCAATTGATGGAGCCTAGAAGAACAATTCAGATCTGTAAAGCAAACATTAAGATGTCTATACTATTGCCTAAACAAAATCAGTGCCATTTGGGACAACTTACAAACCGAGACGACAGGAGACAGCCAGATACTGCATGGCACCTAGAGGAAAGCTATGAGTTATGCAAAGACAGATTCAGGCCAAGCACGATAATTTCAAGCATCTTAAATGTCATTAGTTTCCTGTTATCATGGGACTAATTCATTAAAAGTGCTGTTGCACTTTGATGCTCAGAATGTTTGTTAAAAAGCAAGAAAACTTAATTTATTAGGATCTTGGCATAGTGTAATGTTTGCATGGAGAATCAGATCTTCCGATGTCCTGTGTGACTAGCCCATCACATGCATAATTCACCACTGTTGATACATCTACAATGCATACAAAACATCTCCTAAACATCTACCTACAAAAGCCTGTCCTATGCAACCTTTCCTGCAAGAAGAGTTTCTATCTACGGCAGGTGCCTTATCTAGGAACAATTCAGTCACG
>NW_010423450.1:10237-18618 GCF_000710305.1 Buceros rhinoceros silvestris
TCAGTCACTTCTGTAGCAGGAATCACTGAGATGAGTCCTTCATGCGCACCACCCAGAACGTTAATCAAAACATTTAGGTATGTAAATTGAACTAGACACAGCAGGAGTTGCCAAACTGTCCAAAGTTTCCATCTGGAGGGCTTCTATAACTATTAGTCAAATATGTCATTGTGAAGGTTCAGTCAGCCAGTCACCTGGTTGCAAGTTGGTCCATGGTCCCAAGCCTGTCCATTAATTCTTTTGTGCAGATGACTGGCTGGAGAATTCCCAGAAACCCAAGTAATTAATAATTTATAGGAGCTGGTGCACATACAGGCAGAGCCCTAGCTGCCCTACAATTGCAAGAAAGGAACAAATTTGATTTTCATACTTACAACTCATTTGCAACTGAAGTCTCATAGCTCTTGGCACAGTGTTTAAAAACAAAACCTGTATAAATATAAATTATTTTAAAAGTATGTACTTTATAAAAATGCTTTGTAAAAAAGGTCGTCCCTTTGGTATCGAGTAATAACTGATAAGGCAGAGCACACAAAGTGTGCAAAACTGGCTATGTAACTAGTTAATGGAATGTCAGAAAAATAATTAATGGTACCTACAGTAAAGCAATGGAATGATGCCAAATCCTATTGGATTATGCCAAAGAAAAATAACACAAAGGTAACTACTGATATAATACAGGTTTGGTACTTGTTGCTAACAACGTTTTGTTTAGTGTTGTGATTGGACAAATCAAGAGTTACAGCTGGGTCTGACAACATTTATGCAATCTGAATGTGCAATTTACATTCTATTATTTACTCTGCTTCTCTAACGATGTCTCATAGTCTGTATTCTCTTTCAACGAACTTATAAAACCCAGATGTAATTTATTGAATTATTCAACTTAAAATATGCCTTCATAATGTTAACAATAGCACAAATTCTTCCTAAACTAACATGACTCATATAGTTAATAGCAGTTTATGAAAAATAAATGCTCAAGGAAAAACAAAGACTATTTTTCAAATTATCAGATGTTCCATTAAGATCTACTTTTGCAAGCGTTTTTCTAAACACTAATTATGTGACATTTTCTAGCTATAGATTGCGCATGTCTATTACATGAGAAATGAAGAGCAGATTAATTGCTTTAAAGATATAGTAAGAACTTTGTTCTTGCCCCTATTGAATTCAATGGGAATTTTGCCATCAGCTTCAATGAAAGCAGGTTGAGGTTTTAGATAGTTGACACAGAGCATATTTTAAAGCCACCTGTGCAAATGCAACCACTGAGCCACCTTCTGTTGCTACTGTTCTACTGAATTTTCTCTCTCCAATGGTATATTAGTTTCACCTAAAAGCATTGATTAAGCTCATCAGCTGCAACATTTTTACCTTGAATCACATTTACACTTAATTTCTGTTAGAATTAAGAGATCTCAAGTAAATTGTCTTATTTTGAGTTTTTCATGGTTTTATCTCAGTCAATGTCAATGTCCATTGAAGCAATAACATTTACTATGAAAAGATTAGATAAGAAGAAAATTTGTGATGTGATATATGGCTGCTAAGAAGTTTATTTGGAAATGAGGAAGCATTTATTTTTCATGTTGTCCGTGTTTATTTTATAGCCATACTAAGAAGATTTTAAATACTGAGATCAGGATCCCCTGTTTATGAAGGGATGGCAACAGTCCACACAGGCTTAACTTTCAGTTAGTTGAACAAATAAAAAAAAATATATTTAAATTGTTTAAATTATTTAAATGTAGATAGACTCTTGTTTATAATTACTACAAAATAATTAGAGGAATGTGTTCTTACATATTCTTGGAAGTTTAACTAGTGCGCCTTTAACTCTTCTGCCAGGATGTTTCTTCCAGCATTCAATCATCTATTTTTCATTTGGGCTGTCTGACTGCCCTCTGTTGCAACAATAGAATCTATTCACTTATAGAAATGCTACCTTATTGTACTGTACGTGGTCAGAAGAATTGTAGAAGTATTTACAAATTGCACATCTCCGGTTTTTAATACCGAAGTGTTTTCATGTAGTTTTGATACAAGGGCTTAGAGCTCAGTATCAGTGTTGGAGGATGGGAGATGGTGTTAGTTGCTATTATTAATATTGATTCGGGCCTGTAGCCAGAATATTAGAACAGTAGAAATCATTGAAGAGTTTTAATACAGTATGATGTACAAATCTCAGACTTTGGCTAACCTTGAAAAAAATCTGAATGACAAAATATGCTGGATTTTAAGTAGGGCTTTTTGGACTACTTAGTATGTATCACATTCTAATAAAGAGACTGTATTATAGAATATGTATTCCAAACACACAGCTCACTTCTACCCCGCTCATGGCTATTTACTGTCTCTGTGGAGAAAGCTTACATATTATACACTGAAAAATAATACTGAAAGCATTTAACTGAGATTTAATTTTTTTAAAGACAAACTATGTAGCAGCTGCAAACAAAGTAGTAAAATATGAGTCAGTTCTTTGAAGTCATAGTATTGAAACCGTTGATTTATAAATAGGTGATAGGTACATGTTGACATATGAGGTTATTATTGCATTAGCTTTGCTATTTTGTTTCGTGTTTTATTACAGGTAAAATACTCTGTAACTGTTGGAGTAAACTGTATAATCCATACACAGACAGTACATATAGAGACAATGCTAAAGGGAATTTAGGAAAGCCAGTCAAAATAGACAGCACAAACACTGAACAAGGATGGTCATAAATTATAATTAATGATTTGCAAATTTCCTTTTTATCATAGAACGCTGAATACATAAAGGTGTTCCCATACAACTACACCTATAATTTCTTTGTCATTTATTAGAGAGAAGTTTCAGCAAAGTTAGTGAGACTCATACCTCTGCAATTTGATACTTCAATGAAATCCGACACCTAAACTTTGCCTTCTGTGTGATATTTCTCTTGGTATTATTTTCAGCCAGTACTGTGCTGTGTGAACAGAAAAAAAAAGAAGAAAAAGGAAAAAAGGACAAAAAAACCAATGTGGCATCAGCTGTAACTTCTTCCATGTATAAATGATGTACTATTGTGCAAATGTGAGTAAAACTGTAAACTTTTAAAGCCCTTAAGAGACAGGTAGATGCAAAATGGAACATGAGTGCTGTATGCACAATATTTAGGACCTGAACTTCTGCTGGCATCCAAAACCCTGTGTTAGGCTCCCTTGCACTGTCTGAACTGAATAAGGGACCCACAAATGGAGTTAAAGAAATAATATGGGTTTGCCAACTGAAAGGCTGCTTACCTCAGTCAATAAAAAGTTGTTTACAGCCGCCTACTGGATTTATAATGATTTAACTCAGGCCTTGGGACTTACTGACAATTTTCACGTGCAATTGTGGGTCTATTTCACCTGTGACTTCAAAACTAAACGGTATAAGGCAAGGGTCAGGAGGGCTCTTTCCTGTAGCTTTACACTTTTTCCTAAGTGACTTATTTTGCTATGGCTTAATGCTGATTCTGCAATGGTATGGTGTAACCGTATATTGTACAGGTCTAACAAAACTGAGGGATCATTGTGTAACAAACCTGTGGGACAAAAAGCGAAGAAAGAAAGGCCAAACAGGCTTTTTAAGAATTTGTGAAGATAACTCTGAGCAGATCCATGACTGGGCAGGTGGAGAAATCTGCACTATCAATGCCATATGCCTTGTGGTGAAGAATAAGGGATGCTAGTATCTCACCCCTGAACCCCCTTCTCAATCATTTTTTCATATTTCTTGAGTAAGACTAACCTCACCTGCCTTAGCACCCAGAGGGGCAGTAAAAGTGTGAGCGCAAACAGGCAGACAATTTTTGTACAAAAATGTTAATTATCATTAATGAAAGTTTTAAGAAACTTGGAATTAGAAGTGTTAGCATCACTCTAACTGGACTATACTAATGTTTGTTGCATTAGCCTGCCAAAATTTAAATTACGATAATAAGAATTTCTTGAGTCTACATATAATTTAATTTCCCTTTCTGCCCACAACATCATTTTGGGTGTAAAAGCCATACAGAGCTATTAACAGAGAAACATGGAGAATGGAGCAATATCTTAAATCACAGTTCTGCAAGGTGCAATGGTGATTTATTCAGAAAAATCAGGATCTTTGTTACATGATGATTCCATAAATCTCCCTAAAAATCAGATGTCACTAGGTTTAAAAATCTAATTAATGTATTTATTATTTTAATCTTCTTACCTACAGATTAGAACATTTATGTGGATCCTCCTCTCAATGGCTACATCTGAAACAAAACAAAGGTTCTGCTCTGGT
The DNA here is from genome assembly GCF_000710305.1 of Buceros rhinoceros silvestris. NCBI lineage: Eukaryota > Metazoa > Chordata > Aves > Bucerotiformes > Bucerotidae > Buceros > Buceros rhinoceros. The sequence continues at coordinate 14,529 of NW_010423450.1, forward strand.
CAATGACCATGTCTGTTGCAGTAAACCTTAGAAGAATTTTGTTTTGCTCAAGGGTTTTCCAGGGAAATCCTAGGCACAGTTCAATGTTCCGGTATTGCAGACCAAGAACTATGTTAACAAGGATATATGGACAAGCTCAACCCATTTTCGTAAAAAGAGAGTGAAAAACACATGAATTTGAGCCTTGCCCTGACCTGTGCCCTCAGGGCCGGAGAATAGTCCCTGGGCCTTTTTTATTTATTAATACAGTTTTCGCCTGTGCCTTGCCAACCATGCCCCCAGCTTTCCTTACTTGTTTAAAAAACTTGATGGCAAAAGGCTAGAGACTCTGGAATTGTTATGATCGAGGGGAAAAATCTCAGCATAAACCCTGCACCTTATTTGTTACTGTGCTCTAATATACATCTCCCAATCAAAGGACAAGCTTCAGTCAGGGACTGTTTTCCTAGACTGCAGAGTCAATCAGCTGCAAAAAATAAATCCATAGAAAATCATGCTTTCTTAATTCTGGTACTAATTGTTTCACAGAAACAAAGCAGGATGACCTTCTTCCAAGCACTTGTCAGTGATGATGCTGTATCTACTCTCTCCTTTTTATAAAATACCTCAACGGCTAATTCATTTCCCCAGAACAGGAGAGACCCTAGGGTCAATGTCAGTTTCTGTCTCAGAGAATACAAACTCCCATCTTTCACCTCCCTGGCAAATGCAATAATCAACAAAATAATTTATTTGAAACAGCAGGGAATGTTCATCTCTTGTCTTGTTGATTCTGTATAGGAAAAAATTCAAGATAATCTGAGATGGAAAAAAAGAATAAGAAAATGAGTACATGACTTTCTGATTTATTAACATTCCCCTTGAAATGGAGGAAGCTGCCAATACCAGGCAATGCATAAAAGACCATTAATAGATTTCATTAATGACCATTTCTTGTAAAGCACAAAAAATGAACTTCAGAGCAAGGGCTGGAACTTGGATATCTCCTCACTAGCAGGTTCTCCGTCCAGTCAAACTTGAGTTTATTTTTACACAGAGATAGGGTCAGCAGTTGGGCTTGCAGATGCATAAAGCCACACAAAAAAACCCCAGCACATTGTGCTCGGTGGTAAGCCACAGAATATCGTTTATGTTTCATGCTGTTAGGATGCAGTGAGCTCAGGCTGCTTACGAAGGGCTTAGGGTAATCCCAGAGCCAGCCATGCCCTCAATGATGGGCACAGTCCCACAGGGTCTAAACACCGTGGGCAACGCTGAGCTTCAGTCAGGAGCAAAGGAGATGCTCCTCGCCGGGCAAGAGAACAGGCTGCAATGTAGGTCCAAGACCTGTGCAGGAAAGAGGGTTGGAGGCAGGGCAGAGCAGGCTATGATGCACATCCCAAGGGCTGTTCAGGTGCTCGAGCTGGAGCTAGGCATACCTTCAACACCACTGAGGCACAGACTGATACCCCAGGCTGAGCTGACCGGGGGCTCTGGGCCCGTGTGTAGGCATTGGGGGACCCAGCAGCATGTGGGCAAGGACAGTAAGCCTCTTTTGGGTCACTAAAGTCTTGGATAAATTCCCATTAAGCAGAGAGGCCTTTGTAGCTAGGATCTGCTGCGTCCTCCATGAACCGTTTAATTTCTCAGCTAAGACAGAAAAAGGAAAACAACACTTTGCTGAGCAGAGAGGTGTTAGGATAGCATTCTTGGGTTTAGCCATCAGAAATCCACCTGACTTCAATGAAGGCTTCTGTGTTTCATTGCAGGTAAGGATAATTCCCTGAGGCAATTATGAACATTTCCTCCCTGTCCTGCAACATCCATGGCTGGAAAACCTAAGCTATTTTTAAATCCCCTAGAATTATGCAGGGTAACATTGTGAGAACTTGGACTGATTTACTACTTTCCCTACGCACTTATTTCTTCAGGGAACTGCTGCTGGTGATATCAGACTAGCTTTCTATTGAGGAAATCCCACAAGAGAAAATCTTTTGTAAACCAGCATGTATGAAATTTTACCAAGAAAAGGCAGACAGGAAAATATTGTTAACACAAAAGATTTCCTCATCTTTAAAGAAAACATAATCGGGGAATCCTTTATATTGCGTTATATGCTATGATTTAGCCCACTTTGTCACCTGTGGAGAGGACGTAAGAGATGTTTCCCTCTTGGAAAAAATAAAGTGCTGTCAAGTCACAATATTTTATTTCTAATATGAAGCTACTACTTCATACAAGACTCCGTAGTGTGTTTACTACCATTGGACATTTGCGTTTTTAACATTGAAAGGCCTACTGACAGAAAAAATTTCTTGTTAGTTAAATATTTTTGGAATATAAGCAAATAACAATGTGTCATTATTAGAGCCAGGGATTAAAATCACTAAAAGGATTCTGTTGACACTGCTGATATTTTGGAAGAGAGATTTCTGCCCTCTATCCTGTCAAACCAAACAGTCTTCTATCACAGAGGACAGCCCACCTCTGAAATGTACATCCCTAGTGTCAATGCACAGGAAAAAGCATCTGCATGACCCTTCAGCATTTTCAGATAGTGATACCCCTGAGTAAATCCAAGCATTAAAGGTGTCTCTATTTTATCTGTGTTGCTCAAGACTCTCTAAAGTGTCATTCTGTAGTCAGAAAGGCCAGAAGATATGTTCTGCTGCGAAACTAGTAAAAGAGACTGACTTTAATACTGCCTCCACTTAATGAACGACTTTCTTCTTTTCCTTCTTCCTCTATTCCGCTTTTTCTACCATTCCTTTTTTCAATTAGACTTTGTGTATGCATTGTGAAGACACAACATCAGTACTATGGTGACTAGAGCATTCAGGGTGTAGAGAAATATTAGACAAGGAGCAAGGGTAAGATAAGCTTTTATAACATTTCAATTAAAAATAAATTAGAAACTGCTATCTATTATTAATAGAGAGTGTAAGAAATGTTTTACAGTGATTCTCCCTCTTTCATCCTCTCAATTAATAAGCCAATTCTGTGGCTTCCACTGGGTGTATAGCATTCACAAGGTTGAAAACAGAGTAGTTTTGGGGCTCATATGAGCACTCTCAGGCTCATACGTAAACAAGATCAGTTCACTAAAACAGGTCACATGGACAAATTCTAAATGGAGTTGGGGGACTTCAGACCTAAGTGCTGAATCCGACTACTTAAATTCAGATGTGAATTAGAGTCTCTGAAACCTGAGACAAGAATTTTCTTATGCTATTTTTGATCCGGTACTATGTACCTGAAGGGCATGAGGGGAAATGAAAATTGAATAGAAATATACTGATGGTGCATGTCTTTATCGTTCCACTAAAAAAATATATTACCTGGATGTTCTTTTCAGTTTTTTGGCAAGCATGGGCAATTCTTTGTCTTGTGTTTTTTAGTGTACTCAGAAACCTTTATTTACTAAAACAGAAGTAAGAAAGTAGATTCATCTGTGTAGTGCGCTGCACAGTTGGATCTTTCATGACTTGGCTTTAAGTACTGTAGAACCACTTGTGGGATTTTAGTGACTCTGCTGTTGAAGAAGACCTGAAATATTCTATAGCTGGTTAACAGAGAGATTTGTTAATCTAGAGTGAAATCCAGACAAGATCTTCCATTTACATCCTTTACATACAGAAGAGTCGTTCACTGAACATAAATACAGAGGTTGCTTGCTTGCCAATTTTCCCATTTCAGTCTGCTGCCTCTGGTTAAAGTTGGGAGACTCTGGAATAATTTCAAAAATGAATCAATATACTCACGTATACTGAGGAGGTTTACAAGTAGGCTTGGCCAATGAAGAATACCTTAACTTAAAAATTATAGGCCTGCTGAAACAGCTGTGCAAGTTGTTCTTTCCATCTTCTCTGTAGTGATGTTTCCCAGGGCATTTCAAGTTCTGTCTCCTGGACCAGCATTCTGAAGACAGGCCATAGAAAAGTACTGCTCTTTTTTATCACTAGAATAATCTTTATCAACAGTTAGCTTTGTAAGAATGAGGATGTTACTATAGTACAATGCAAATCAAAAACTCTACATCTATTAGCCAGAGGGCTTCCAGTTGTTTTCTGAGTTCTAAAGCTTTATAAATTTATAATTAATTTATACATTT
>NW_010423451.1:0-1138 GCF_000710305.1 Buceros rhinoceros silvestris
GCACTGCCAGAGCCCCGCGGCGTGCGGGGAGCGCCCGCCGGCGCCAGGGCTGAGAAGCTGCTCCTCAGCACTCACCCGTTTCAACAGAAAAAAGACTAAGCCTTTAAAACGTGAGGGGAAAACAAGTCACTCCTCAGAAAAACGTACACGGTTCCTAATGGCATGAGGTCACTGGCACGGAATATCGGTATAAAACATATAAACCCTTGGTCAGAAATGAGTGCTTTGTGTTTATTGTTACAGTGCTGAAGTAAAAGGTTTTTGCTCCTAATAATTAGCAACAAGTCATTTATTTCATTGACATTTAAAGCCTTCACAATAGTTTAAATTACTTAAATTATTGCTGTTCTACATAGCCAGAAGGTTTGGATGTGTGAAGCCAAACATGCTGTGGAAATACCTTTTCTTTGTGTTTCTTTTAGCAGTTCACTTAATTTTTTTGCTACACAAGTGCAAATAAAGATACAATTGCTGTGTTCCCAAAGGATTCGAAATTAAGTTCTAATTTATCAAGTATTAACATTTCCTACTTGAAATGTGTACACAGTTCAGACAAAGACTTCGAGTAACAGACCTGTGTGTACTTCAGCAACGTAATGATCCCAATGGTTTTAAAAAAGCAGCTGAACACTAACTGTTATTACAGAAGCACCTTCACTACACGCAAAAGTTTCTTCTTCAAAGATCCTAAAATCTATTTTGAAGTGTAATGTAAAGGATGAATATTGTAGACTGTATTTCTATGTCTTAAATGTTCTTTTAAAAGGTGTAGTGGGTTAATAGTCAAGGGAAAAAATCATCTAGACTTGATTAAAACAGTGAATATACTTGTAAAGATTGGGCCGGCGACTGCTGACAGAGCAGATGTGACCTACTAGAAAGCATATGAAAATCAGATTGGTTTTCAAGCACAGAGGCTCATGAAAGTCCTTTCAAGTTCTCAAAATCCTGGACTAGCATCTCCAGTGTATTCAAGACTTGAGGCCATTTCTCCAGCGACCTTCACAGCTAGGAATTCTGGATTTCCTATAAGCTCCTCCTGTGAAGAAGCAGTGCCTAGCATGCTGTTAAACACACCCCGCACACCGCCGATCCTCCGTTCACATGTGCCAGACCCTGCCCGCACCCTCGCTTCCCC
>NW_010423451.1:1238-3998 GCF_000710305.1 Buceros rhinoceros silvestris
CTCCGTTCGCATGTGCCAGACCCTGTCCGCCCCCGCGCTTCCCCGGCAGGGCCGGCAGGAGCAGCCGCCAGCACAGCTCTGCAGGATGTGTGAAACTGCGGGGCCCTGAAAACAGCAACGTTGCTACTGTGCAATATGCACAATTCACCACGATGATGCTTTCCACCACCTGTAAAGTGCTCTTTGGAGTTAGATGTACTTTACACTACCAGGTAGTTTGTTGCATTCACAGTCACAGAATTCCGACAAAATGCTTGGGCCGTTCAGTTACCATTTGCTTGATAGGGAATGAAGGCCTAGTAAAGAAGAAAAAAATGCAGCTTTGGCTGTTATTTTTAAATTTTGGTGCTATTTTAGAACCCACTAAACTATTTGGAATATTAAATTGTAATTGGGAAATGCTTTTAGGCTTTGTGCTGTCAGTATCTGATGACCTGCTGTATTTTTTGCTAAATTAATTTAATCAGGAAAAAGGCAAACGGTGCTTTCTCTAAGGAAAGGTCTTCCCTCGGGTGCAATAGCAAGAACAACAACAAAAATCCTCACTCTCTGAGCCAATGGCAACTCTCTTAACATGAACCGTTAGGATTTCAGGCATCAGCTCTGTATCTGTCCCTTGCACTAGAAGCATTCCAAACAGCACATCTGCAGTTCCGGGGGGGCAAAAATGATCCCTTTGAAAGCAGGACTTCACCCCTGAATTTTATCACGGTGAATCCCCAGCCATTTGTGTCCTGTGGCCTGCATTCCAATCATTCAAGACTAACTTGGCAGCACTGATTTAGAAGCACTGATTACTACAGCTTCTGCACTATTAAAGTCCGCAATGCTATAAAATTTGCAGCGTAGACAAACTAGAGTCAGAAACAGACATTTCCCTGTGGCAAAGTGTTCTGTGAATGCCTCAAAAGCCACCTTCTGCAGCATCTGAGCCCAGGCCTGATCCACAGAACACACTTTTGCTCCAGTTTAGCAAGTTCTCTACTCCTCCACCAGCTTCCCAAAGGCAACTTCAGGCCTTTTTTATCCATGGGGGATGAAGGAATACATTCTGTAAGGGACTTTACACAAGAGAAACAAGATAAAGTTACTATCCTTATGGACCATTCACTCTTCCATCTGCAGAGGAGAGTTCTGCACACAACACATTACACGCCTAGGAAGAAATCAGCAGGGAAAAGAGCAGAGTTGCCAAGTGCACCACACTGTTGACAGGAGTGTTAAACTTCCAGCTGCTTGCCCATCTTACTGAGGGCATCGCTGACAATGTCCAGCTCGTGCCGTAGCTCATTCACCACGCTGGCAATGCTCTTCATGTCTTTCAGAATCTGCACGCTCTGAGTATATGGATTGTACTTCACACCAAAGGGCCGCTTGATGGTTTTTGCAAACTCTCTATTCAAGCAAAAAAAGAGAAGGAGTTACAAACAAAACGCAAATGCACCCTCTGAATACAGTCAGTATCAATAACCACTTTTCTAAAGTACTTTCTTAAAAATAGTTGTTACATAGTTCATCATCTTTCCCACCCAGTACATGGAAGACCACGCAAACACTAATCTCCGCTTTCCAGGCCCGTGGAAGATAATTATAAAACTGCACTAAGAATAAAAGGCTTTGGTGCTGCTACTGAGAGATGCGTGAAATCAAATCTACTTTTATAATAGAACAGGAGAAAAAAATCTGTACCTCATCTTTTCCTTTGCTTCTTCAAAACTTTCAGAAACAAAGTAAACCTCCTGGAAAGTTGTAATGAGGCATTCTTGCTTGCAGGTGACCTTTGGATCAAAAGGCTTGACTCTGGCACTGCCAGAGAGCGAGTGCTGGTGACAAAGTGTTATCATGTGTCAGAGGAACATCCACAAGGAAGACGACATGAGGTAGAGTCAATAAAAAGAGATGAAGTGAAACCGTATTTAGTGCATTGCTTCTTAAAATCTTTATCTGCAGATGAACAGGGGTTAAAGTTTAACAAACAGAATAGTCATATCCTGCCAACTGGGTTCGAAAAGGGATTCCTCAGACCCCAGGCTCATGTGTAAACACCAGAAACATTTTCAGAATCTGGTTATCCAGCAGAGCTTTCTTCTGAAAAAGAGGTACTTGGAACCAAACAGTAAGAAATACCAATGACCTAGTGCTTCCTGTGAAAGATATGGGAGCTGCTCAGCACATATCCAAAAGCAGACTGTCCAGAAATTAGGGCCACAGTGAATTTTCTGAAAGTCTAGTAGGTATCAGGCATTTTCAAAATGGATATTTTTAGAATTTGATTTCATAAAAAACAGGGCAAAAGAGTGACATTGATCATCAGGTACCAACAAAGAAAAGAGGTAAATAAGCAGTAGATATCCTTACCTTGAGCTCACTAATCGAAGAGAGCAAGCCAGCCCCGTAAACTCGTAACTGCCCCTCTTGCTTGCACAAGCCAAACTCTACGGTGAAGAAGTAGCACTGAAACGGAAAAGGGAGTAAAAATAATTCAGCCTCCAGCAAAGATGATGTGGCAAACTAGATGTGGGTGTTTCTGCTTGTAGAAACCGTTGCAAATAGCAACCAGTCGTCACCTGGTTATCCTTCTCAGACACTTAGAGGGAAGCCAGAATGGAAGGGTGAAGAACCACAGGACTGCATGTTTCTCATAAGAAAAAAACCTGATGTTCTAGATCACCCAACCTCAGTGAATTTTCTGGAAGTCTAGTAGGTAACTAGCAGTTTTCAAAAGAAAGATGTGTAAAATTTTTAGAAGCCGTTAATGTC
>NW_010423451.1:4074-11777 GCF_000710305.1 Buceros rhinoceros silvestris
TTTAAATTTTTTAAGAAGCCGGTAATGTCAGTAGGAACACTGAGATGTAACACTGTTTTGAGAAAAACTGTCACGACACAACAGCTTCGGCTTAGACAAAACACTGGATAGAGGATCTCCGAGTGAGTGAAAACATCAGCCCACTACCGTTTGTTTCACATACAGCACTCACCACATTCAATGAAAAGACCGTTTCATTCCAATTCATTCTACACATTCAAGAAATGGATTAATTTTAATATCATTGAATCATGTTCCCAGAAGTAAGAAAATTCTGTTTGGAAGAAACAGACCATAGAATTTCAACCTGGAAGAAGTGACCTGCCACCACAAATTGCACCCTTACTTGACAGACAAGTGAAGAAAAATACCAATCATATCAACCTTAAAATGTATTCTTTTTTCTGGCATGGAAAATCTCTATGTGCTCTAAAAGCCAAGGACCAGTGAAACACATCGGTCTAGCAGCTGACATAAAACTCCAAACTCATTCGATGGAGTGGGATCCACCTACTAAAGCACAAAGCTTTCAACGGGACCACCAGGCACTCAAACACTCACTGTTGCCAGTTTTTGGACAGCCTCATCTGATGCCCCAAGTGACACAAGACCAATTTCCTGGGAGAACTGAGCAAAACTGGGTTCAGCCAAAAGAGGAACGTGGCCTAGGAGTTCATGGCAGGTATCACTGGAAAAAGAAACAGAACAGAAAATCTAATGATGTGTCTTTGTGGTAGCAAAAAAGCAGCATTGAACAGATAAAATGTCTTGCATTAAACTATTTCATATCCAAAAGACAGAAAAGTGTGTCAATCATGTCTAGCTGAAAGGAACTCAGCAGGTCATAACAACTTTACAGAAGCACATAGACTCAAGACGTTCAAATGAAGCTGTCTAAAATTCTGTCTGTGCTCCACATTGATGAGGCAATGGCATATTAAACTAACTCTGCATGCTATGACATCAGTAAGAGCTCTCCAACATCACGCTGTACTTTCGAAAATCCTGTACTTATGAAGGTGGCACTTGAGCATGCTAAAATTTCATTACATTCAGCGTGAAGGCTGAGTCTTCAGCACCTTAAAAATAAATTTTCTTGCTGGTGTTCATGAACAGCTTTTAAGTAGCTTGGCTCTGGGCAGTGAGATTTGAAACTCCCTCACTCTTAAATTCTACCCAAGATTAAACAACTCACGGCTCTGGCGTATAGAGAGGGTCCGAGCTGTGCCTAACATATTGAGTGCAGTGAAAAACTCTGAATGCTAATCCTGCCAAGAAGTCTCTGGGTGACAGATATCCAGCCACGGGGCGAATGGTGAAACCTGTGCGCTCTGAAAAGGAATTTAGAAATTGTACATTAGTTTAGCGTAGAATTGCACAATGTTGTCACCTTTCCTGCTACAACCGAGGTAAAACTGAGCACTACCTTGGCTCAAAAACAGAGGGGAAAATTAGACACAATTAGAAAAAACAGGCCTAAGCTGGAGAATGATGAACATTTAGCAAAGAAGTCCCTACCTCTGTGTCGGTGGATTTCCCATAATTTCATGCCCAGACCCAACACAGTACAGGTAGTTATCTCTTTAGCCAACCCTAACAACCTCTTCAGAGGTAGCATTGCCCCTCAAATGTCACCATTTGTATATATTCAAGACACAATACATGCAAACACGGAGGGACAAAAGGCCTTTTAAAGGACCAGAATGAACATGAGCAAAATGACCAAGGATGTTTTCTCCTGCCCACAGAATAGTGTGATTTGCAATGGGCCTTAGTTCCTTCTTATATAACAAAATTAGCACATTACCTTTCAGGAAGCGGGACACATCTTCCAGCTGGGGGATATTGTCTTCCCTGTACCCACAGTATTTGGTGAGCAAGGGTAAGTTTTTAAGGTACTCTCTGCAGGCATGAGTTGGGTAAAGCTTGTTAAGCTCTCGGTAGACAGTCCCCCAAGTCTTGATCTCCTCCTCAGTGAAGTCAATCTTGGGAATTGGGTCACCACTACAAGGAGAAGAGAAAGAAAGGACATTCCTTGGTAAATGGCTAGTAACAGATGACTCACTTACCTACTATTTTTATTTAACATCTATACAGCTGTGACTCCCGGTCAGGGTGCATGAGGCACTGTCAAATACACAGTGAGATCTGGCCTAGCCCTGGACAGCTTTTAGTCTAAGGACTTGCACTCTTTTCCACCTAAACCAAGTAACAGCAATCTTTGCATTGACCTCACTGACCCTGAAAACTTCAGCTCTGTAAACAGTTTCTTAGGTGCTTAATGCTGAAAGCAACATGTAAATACCTGCATGACCTTTACAGCCTCAGGAGCTGAGAACACATCCTTTTCCCCATTAGACCTCCCTGTCTGCAATTACTTCCCATTACCTTTATGATTTGGTTTAGAAAAAGAGAATTCGGTAAATGAACAACACATGGTGCAGAAGCAGCTGAATATACACATTAGGTAAATACCATATACCTATGGAGAGGAGACAAGAGTCTGTCTGAATATATTCATTGCAGCCCACCTCTCCTAACTTAGCCCTCAAGATCTTGATTAAAGGGTGTGACCTAAAGCCCACTGAAAGCAATGTGAGTGTTACAGCGAGCTTCCACTGCCAACCAGTGAGCACAGCAAATGCTTTCCCCAGAGAATCTCTGTTAACACCACATTAACAGCAAGTGGCTCTGTGCTGTGGTCACCTGTTGCATTAATACACCGTCCAAAAGAGCTCTAGATACACACCACTTCTAGGCCATTTCCAGTTGAGGACCTTGGCATCTAAATTTAAGCAGGCAACAGCAACATAAAACTCATGTTTAGAAAGAGTTTACAACACGGGGCTATGAAACTCTTACTGGCCTAAGAGCTCCCTCCCCCCAGCAGTGTCTCTAGAGACAGAAGCTCTTCAAGTTTCTTTTCGCAGAAAACTTCTTATCTACATATCACATGCAGTAGTTTGAAACAGGAAAGAAAATTCAAGTATTAACTTGAGAGACACCCCGAGAGAACCCAGAGAGTTTACACTGAGCACTCAGTGGGCTTTGCCTCCCCTTCCTGCCCCTTGCCAGTCTGCCCTAGTCAAGTCAGTAGGTCCTGGCACAGGCAGCTGTGCAACACGTTGTCCACCCTCTTCCTTTGCTGCGCCTATTTTCAGAGAAGCAGGGAGGGACCCCAGAGTCCAACTGCACCTCGCTGCAGGAAGCCCATGCTGGCATCATTGCCCATCTGAGCATCAGCACTGCCACAGGTGCCACAATGGCTGAGCAACCACAGCCTCAGAGACCCGGAGAGCTGTAAGATGACCTAGATCTATCTTTCAATCTTGTCTTACACCTCCCTTCGTTCTACCCCACCTTGGCTCCAATTCTGAGCCAATCATGTCTCAGCAAGATCTGAGCTCAGAGAAGGTGAACTCCTGCCAATCCACTCTGCTCTTAGTGCGAGGCACTCAAAAGGCTCATTCTGGAAGAAGTCAGGCTTACTGTTTGTAGTTCATAGCCAGGTCTGCAAAATACTTTCGTCTCTTGCGATAGACATTGTCTTTGAAACCCTGGTGGAAGGAAGGAGAGAAACAACATTAAATGAGTTTCCGAGATGTAGTAAATAAATTAATTTAAAGCGAAACACTTGAAAATTTTTTAGTTGAGAAATACAGACATATGCTATATAAGAATGAGAAGACAAGGCAGGAACCTCACAGCTGTAGTCTGAAACATTTAATAACTGTGAACTAAGCAAATACTCCGGTTTTATGCATGCAACTGTACATTCAGTAAGCAAGGATTCACTTTAGTCATACCAGTATTTATACAAACTTGTTACTTGCTTGATTATTTTAAATTACAAACTGTCCATTTGCACTGCACAAGCATCACTTTGTTCCAATTATAGAAAGGAAGACAGAGAGAGGAGGAACCAAGCATGCCTCACAACAGCTTTTTTTTTTTTTTTTAATTCGTGTGCGACCACTCAGGGCCCAGACCTCACACAAGTAAGCCTTGCTGAAAGGCACGGGATCTGAATTCAGTGACAGGCTTGCCTGAACTATGGAAAAGACACAAACCTCCCACAAGAAGGTGAGCAGACACGCAGAGGCACCATTGAGGGGAAGGAGAGGGAAGAGGAAAAGCTGCAGTTTTTCAAATCAAGCTCCACAAAGCATGTTTTCACTAAGGATTGGATGTAGGGAGTTAAAAATACTTACTGGATGGTCAGCATCCAAATCGGACCCGTACATCAGCACTCGGTTTGCACACTTATCCAAATCTGAGATCTTCTTTGGAAACCAGGGAACATTCTCCATGTCTAGGGAACGCATGGAATCCACAAAGTTATTAGCAACTCCAAGCATGCTGAGGGAGGAAACGCTACTTTCAAGTATGGCTACAGCGGTTACAAGTGAAATCTATAAATTAAAAAGGCATGAATAAGACAAGGGAGTCAACTGCCTATCTGGCACCAGCCTACAGCTCACACTTCCTCCGCTGTCACTGCCACAGGCTGCCTACAGAGCACAGCCAGCTCCAAAGCGGCCAGGGGAGGAAACAGTTAACATTGGTTTTCTGTGGCCCTTAGCCGTTACTGCTGTTGGGGTAGCATCTAGAGGCTGCCACTGAGACAAGTGCTCCTCGTGCACACTGCTGTGAACCTTTTGGGGTACAAAGGAGTACAGAAAGGATTTGCTTGTTGTCCCTGGGCAGAGTGGGAGCAGGTTTGAGTCCTCCCATCCTGCTTCACTGACCACGGGAAATAAACATTGCTCAGAAGCATCCAGCTTTGCTGAGAGGTTTGTGGGGGAAGAGGAAGAGAAGGAGGCCCTGCAGCCTTAAAGAGATGCTTTATTGCAGTTTTGCTACTGACTCCTTTTTTTTTTTATCCTAAGAGTTTTTAGCCAAGATCTTGGCAGAGTGGTTAACACACCGTTTTTCTGACCTGATGCTCTTCAGTTTTCTTAAAAAACACAGGGCAAGTGTTTAGATTGAAACTTCCCTTACTTAGGGCTAAAGTAAGCCATTTTTTCCCAAGGACACCAGATCTCACATTCCCCTACCTACCAGCCTGTGCCTGAGAAATAAGTGGGACTGACTTCCTGCTGCCCTGAACTTTAGGCATCTCTTTAACCAGAAGCAAAGGAAACGTAAAGCATGCTCAAGTTAAAAGGCATATCTTCCATGATAATATAAGTAACTGGTTATGATGAAAAGTGGTTTTAAAAAACATTAAATCAAGAGCTACAAGAGAAAATTGCAGAATCCATCTCCCACTCTCACCAGTGTGTGAACTGAACTGGGATCTGTCAGTACGGTACCTCTGCCATCATGGTGCACAGTCCCTAGCCAAGTCCTGCATTCAGACTCCAGCTACCTGCTGGCCTGCACTGCCCTGTGCAGGTGCAGGGACTCCCATCAGTGCTAGTTGTGCTGTACAGAAGGGACAGGAGCACAAGACAATGGACACGCGATTCGCACCAGCCTGAAACAGCCTATTCCTAGATGACACCGGCCAGCACAGCCCTGCTCCTATCAACCAAACTGCATGCATGCACAACACGGAACCATAAGCCTAGTTGCTACTGCTTGAAAACACTACACAAATGCAGATGTGGGCCCCATAAAAAGATTTCAAACCACTGCACATTTTCATCAGAACTGTGTTTTGTACTCACCAGCTTCCGGGACATTGAAATGCTCTGTTAGGTTCACAGAAACAATATTGACGTGGGATTTCAGGAGCTGGAAGATCTCATTCAGTTGTTCCCTGTTACTGTCACAGTCCACAAAGATCTCGAACTCAGAATTTCGTCTCTTAGACTTGCGTGACTCGATGTGTACCAGATTTACATGTTTCTCCTGTTTTGTAAGAAATAGTTTTCAAACAGACTAAAATCAATTGACTAAAAACTAAAGTTTGTTTTCCAAGTGAACATTCTGCTGCCATTGACTATTCACCACCTTTGTGAAGCCATTTTAGTTCTCTTGATAGCAGTTAGCTTATCAGAGAAGGGGAAGGGTTTTATTTTTAAAAGCAACCTGTTCAGAAGAAAATGAAAAATAACCTGTGTCCTGTCAATTTAACTTACATTCAGGAAGCACAGAAAGACACAGTCAGGAGGTTTAAATTCAAAGGACTTTTTCTTTCATCCCTCCCATAGGAAGCTGATTAGCAGCTGAGTCTGGGGCAATTCACCAAAATGCCAATCAAGTCACCATATAATTATCTCACAAGCAAGCAAGGCATTTAAAAGCAGTTGTTTTCACAATGTAAATTTCACTTTTATTTGAAAAATTATTTAACCACATGTGTTATATCAGGAACACAGAGAAAACCCCACGCTTTCTCTATGCAGGGCCGGATGAGAGCGCACAGAGGCACTGAGCGTATTCCTTACATAGCACCTGCCCAGCGACCAGAGGAGGAGTGCAGCCGCGCGACCACAGTGCCTCTGCCACCCTCAGGCTGGCTAGGCAGGGTGACAAGGGCACTGGACTCAGCACAGCGTGGGTCGGCATCACAAGCATGCACCTGCCATCGGCAGCAGCTTCGGACCCACCTCTTAGATGCAGGAGAAGCAAGAAGTGCCATTCCCGTTTTCATGAGAGGAAGAGACAAAACTCTCAGTCTCCAGCTGGTGCAGATGACACATTTTGTGAAGATTTTTAGGCAACCAGCATCTAATTCCTGAGGCACAGATTTGCTTTTGTGAGTAATTTAGGGTGCCGAGTGGAAGCCAGGTTAGGAATCACATCTTTAATAAATAGATGTAATTTTGGTGTGTTCCAAAACTATTCTTACAATTTAAAAATACAGAGCTGTTGTAGCAATGTGATTATTACATTGCTAATAATAATGCATTTCATACCTGAAAGAGTTTTAATGCTTTTACAAGTCCTCCGACTTCATTCTTCAGGGAAAAGATGATGGCTGTTCTTCCTCTTTCAGATCCATGGTCTTCATTCTCTTTATTATCTTCAATCATTGTGTAATTTGACTTATTTAACTACATGCAAACAAACAACAAGACTTTTTTTAATATCTAGTAGTGCAAAAAGTGCAGAGTTTTACATTTCAGTTTGTCTTGGGGTAACATTGTGCTTTGACTGATTAACCACAAAAGAGAAGGTGCTGATTAAATCATTACACAGTAACAGGCGCAAAGTTCGGCACACACAGGATCTGTGTGTGCTGAGGACGAAATACTAAGAATTCTTTTTTCAGCTGAATAATTTCATAGACATCTTCAGTCGTTCTCTAGAATGCAGAAAATGTTTTGAAAGTATAGTTTATAATTAGCACTTCTGTTTCAGGGGGAGGAGGAGCTGTAAGGTGTCAGCAGAAATAATAAGTTGAACAAAATACTTGTTAGCAAATTGAATGAACCTTGGAAAAGGGAATAATCCAAAACCTGCTGGATATAGGCAGGAAAAGATGGATTGAGATTTACTAGGTTAGAACAGAAAAATCATTGCCTTCCTCTCACCACATAACTGCAAACCACTGCTTTTACAAACAAAGGTGACAAAACCACAAAACCTAAGGAGTTAAAATGTTATGCTGACCAGAATCTGTCAACTGTAGAGGCAGTCCCACTCCTCCCAACCACAACCAAGCTATTCCATCCATCAGGTCCCTTAATTCACATGCCAAATCCTCATCATAATCACCCAAATCACACACTAAAAATGTTCCAACACTGCAG
>NW_010423451.1:11863-13936 GCF_000710305.1 Buceros rhinoceros silvestris
AGGAATGCGTGGGTTTGTACATTACTAGTGATCACACTTCTGACTGCGTTGAAATCCCTGGATATCACAGACCATACTCTTAGCTACATGTAGCCAGGCCATAAATAGAAATAATATCAAAACAATTAAGAATCTGCAAGAAGCAAAGTAAAGAAAAAATACAAGGCTTAACAGCAGAGGCTGTGTCTCATACATCTTCAAACCCTGCAGATGCTACTGCTGCAGAAGCAGCCAGATGCAGAAGTCTCCATTACAAAAAGAGTTACACAGGGGTCTTCAAAGGCAAAAACTGTTCGGCCGTTTTATATATATAACTTACACGCAGCGTGTTGGCTTGATGCCACATTCAGGATCACTGACTTAAGACACGATCAGCTTATGAGATTTGGCATGGCTGCATGCAATACTATAAGGTGCACAGTCAGGACAAACTACGTGATGTGAAGATTAATGTTCTTCCTTTGTACTTTGCTAGTTCAACTAACATTGTGTTTAGGATCAGGTAACAACATTTATAAAGTAACATTTTTCAGAAACCAATGAAGAAAATACAACAAAATGCAATGTGTTCTTATTAAGTTCTAAAAATGACCTCTAACACAGGAATTTGAAAAAGCTGCAGAAGAGAAATTCAGGTGCCTACAATGCCAAACACACATCACTTACATATTTAACCCTAGACCAACATTAGTCTTTTGGTTTCAGTTTAAAAGTGGACTGAAAAGAGGCCTGCATTAATGCAGCAACCATTTCAGTGCAAGACAGCAGGAGAAAATGGTAAGAACAATTCCTCTCCTCCAACAGCCTCACCTTCACCTCCCTTTTATTCTGTGTCGGTAACTCAGCCCTAACAAAATCTGACACTTTTCCTTTGCATGGTAACACCTTTGAGCTTTCTGGAGAGTGAGGGAAGAACTAATATTGTGTTGATGCTTGTTATGAAAGACGCAAATCATTAACTGATTTGCTACCAACCTGGCACAAGTCAATGAAAACACACAAACATGGGGATAAGGTAAAGCCCTTATTTAGACAGATATCCAGGTTCTTCTGGATAATGATGGCTCCTTTTGGAGCCCATAGCAACCGCCTTCCCTTCCTCCCCATCCCCAAGGAATATTCTCCGAGGGACAGGTATTTGAGGGTTCATATTAGGAGCTTTAGGGTTTTTGTATTAATGGATAGCCAAGATTTAAAATTATCCAAACATATTTGTCTAAAGGAAACTACATTTTGGAGCCATAAATTGAAGACCAAAAAAATCTTTTAAAAATGTAATTGATACAGGTTGCCTTTAATTGTACTTGATAAAAAGTCTCAACAGGCATTTTATCTCCTCCTCCCTCTTTAAGTAGCTGCTTACTTTCTCACTGTCCTTTTGACACACTTCTTAGCAGGGAAGGATGAAGACATGATCTTACGAGTGACCACAACTAGATGTCACATTACGGGGAAATTTTTCAGCCACACCGAAGTCTTCCTTAGATTTAGTTCTCAGACACCGAAACAAAAGCTGTGCTGAACAGTTTATTTGCCTTCCAAAGATCCAAGGGCTAGGGCAAAACAATCTGCTGTGAAACTTCACTCCATTACAGATAGCGGTCTTGTTTTCACAAAGAATTTTACTGACTTTACAAACTGCACAGCATCAGTAACTGCAGCCAACACGTAAGTGCTGGTTTTATCTGATCTTCTCCGATGCACTGAGCATACTCCCACTGTAACCTGAAATAACCCAGGAGTGGATTTTTCTGGGCTGTATCACACCCTCTGTCTCCTAAGTAATGATGCACCCCAGAGGTTACTTCTCTTCTATCTTAACTGCATCTGCTCACATTTGAGTTTTACTACTTCTTCTCCCTCTTCTGTTCAGAAACAGCAGAATAACCGGTCCCTTCCTAATCCCGGCGGCACTCAGGACTCCCACCGACGCCAGAGGAGCATCGTCTCAGGGCGATTACCCCTCTCAAGAGCCAGAAAGCCCCCCTCTTCCCCCAAAGCCACCGCTCCGAGACCCGCAACAGCGAGGCGTAACATCAGGGAAGCCCCGCATCTCCCTCAAGCAGCTCCCTC
>NW_010423452.1:0-17070 GCF_000710305.1 Buceros rhinoceros silvestris
TTCTTATTGTGGCTTTTCTGGTCAACTCATCCCTGAGGAGGTTAAAGCCCGGGTGAACACCACTGTCCAGACCCGGCATTTTCTGTGGGGTTGCCAGCAGAGGGCTTTTTTCTCCTTTAGCAGATGATCTGTGCCTAGTTTTATTTTTAGATACAACTTTGATAAGAATTCAAAGTAAATTTACAAGAATTCAAATTATATCTCTTGAAAATAAACCAGCTTATATTCTGTAACTCCAAGCATTGTTCAAAACTGCTTAAATTGCAGAAGAACTTAGAGACCTTTGAGCCCTTCAGGGTCGGTCGGACACTGAACGTACCAGGACCGGGTGTAGACAGTTGTCAGTGATGTCAAAGCTAATCTTTAAGGAGACAGCTTCAAAAATTACCATGGTAAATCTGCGTCATATCCTGCAACTAACTTAGACTCCATTCAGGAGGAAAAAAAATAATTAAGTGGGATTTCTGACCCAGAGCCTCAGGTTTGGCTCGAGATTAGAAAAGAATAAACTGACGAGGCAGAAATAGGTTTGTAGGAAGGGGACGTCAGATGTCTGGTTGCTGCAGAATTCGACCCAGTGAACCTGCACTCAGCAGGGTGACGGGGCTGCCAGCTGCCGCTGGGTATGCTCTGTGTTCTGGGTCTCTCTGAAACCCCCGTTAAGTTTGTTCTGTCAGGTTCACTGGAAGGACATGACTCTTGTTGATACGTGCAGTAACAGGATTTTTTTACCCTGCTGCTGCTGCAGAAAATGGAAATAAAAGAGCAAATGAAAAATCAGAGAATATTGTGTATCAGGAGTTCCTACTGGTACTCCTACAGCTCAGGTACTGTCCTGGCTCTTACAGAACTGATACGAATAGATTTGGTGGAAAATGGATAGTGAGTCCACAACCATGAGAGGTCTGGAGGGCTTGCTGTCTGCATTATTATCAGTGTTCAGAAGAGTTAAAGACTATTACAGCTGCTGCTGCAAGTGGAGTGGAAGCATGAGTCTTGTATGTTGGCATCCAGTTTCCCTGTGGAGCTTGTGGAGTCCAGATCTCATGGCAGTTAGTAGCTCTACCAGTGAAGGTCCAGTCTGAGCCAGTTTGTCAGCTGCTGCAGTCCCGTTGTAGGGCTATGGCTGAAAAATCAAACCTACTAATTTACAGAAAACTTCCTCCTGTGGAGGTGACGCCAATTAACTTCAAATGTGTTCATCTAAAAAACCATATTGGGCCTGTTACAGAGCCAATATGAGTGACATTCCTTTAACACCATTAGAAGAATTATTTTAAACTAGACTGCCTTGAAAATAATAAAATAAACAGTTGCGTGCAGTGAAGTGATGGTAAAGAGTTAAGAGGTGTGCAGATTGGCTCTTGATTAACCAGCACTACTGTGTGGTTTTTTGGATAGGGAAAAGATAGAGACGTTATTAAAAACATGATGCTTTTCCAGACAGGATGTTACAGTCACATTGAAAACCCACATATACTGTAGTTCTTTCATTACAGATTTAATCACTCCTAATACTTAATCCCTTGTT
The DNA here is from genome assembly GCF_000710305.1 of Buceros rhinoceros silvestris. Lineage (NCBI taxonomy): Eukaryota > Metazoa > Chordata > Aves > Bucerotiformes > Bucerotidae > Buceros > Buceros rhinoceros. The sequence goes on from NW_010423452.1 coordinate 1,532, forward strand.
CTCCTCTGCCCTTGAACCCTTCAGCAGTGCATTAACCAAGACAAGGTTAGACTTCCAGCCCTTAGACAAGCACCCACTCTGCCAAGAGGTTTTCAGGTACCCCTGCGGTACTCATTAAGACTCAGGTCAAACGCAGAGAACTCCCGGTTTGAAGGTGCCCTGTGGTCGCAACCATTAGATTTGTCTGGTAAGTTTAATTCACACTCAGCGTATGGCAGAAACCATTAACACACATCAGTTCACTAAAGCAACTTCCATGGTAAATGCCTCTCGGTTTGAAACTTAGGAATCGACTTCTGTTACCCAGATTTCAAAAGGATTCTGCTTCAAAAGGTTTTTTACTGCTGCCTTTTATTTGCAAAACATGATCTGCTGTTTGCTCTCCTGCTACCTAGCAGTACCTAGACCTAGTCGTGGGCGTGAGCTGTGCACTTCTTCCACGTTAGGGTGCTGTTGAAATGAGACGTCACATTTATTTTGATTGGTGATATCGTATTAGCAAGTATCGGTAACGTCTCTCAGCTGCTTTGTGTAGGGGGTCCTACACAGAGCCATGATGGTTTGTTCCAGTTACTGCTGGTGTTTATCACCATTCCAGTCATACTCATGTGTAACTGTGGAAAGCAATATTGCATGCTTGACTTGTGTTCTGTTTCCTCTCTAGTTAGTAGTGATTGTTTAGAGCGTTGTTATTTAAGCTGTAACAGAAGTCGTTTCTCCTGTTCAGTTTTTTTAGCATTCAGAACCCATGGAGCCGGTGAGTCTCCGGGGTTACTGTCTCAGCTGTATCGTACAAACGTGTGGAAAGTCTTGAGACTGCCTGTTCTGTTAAGGCAGAAAAGAACAAAAAGAGGAGGTTGGGACGAGGCGCGGGAGGGACTCAGGTTTTCTGTCAGTTCCGTGAGAAATTCCAGGCTTTGTTATCACTTGACACAACAGTACCACAACAGCTGGAAACTGGTTAGCAGTAGGGAGGTGACTGTGTGATGGCACATGTCTAGTCCCCATGTACAAAGTGAAAATCCTGCCAATTAACATAAGAGCAGGAATAAAGGGACCGCTGTTGAAAAGCTGAGATAACCACAGTGTCATCAGCCCTGGATTCACGGGCCTGTCACAGTGATGGACACAAACAAGAGAAGCCCTGGGGTAAGCGAATCTGTGGCTGCCTTCTGCGCTACCTGCTTTTACTTTTCCTGCCTGGTGTCTGAAATGGTGAGTTCAGCACCTCTGTCCCCTGGTGCCGCCTCTTCTCTGGGTCTGTGCTGGAGTACCACATGACACCTTGAGAGCAGACTATCCCCTTAAATGATGTTAGTGCGTTCTGAGGGACAAAGCAGAGCTTGGGGGTTGTTGTTTTTTTAATTGGAGTTAGTGTTTGTTCCTGTGGCCCACAGGGGATTCCACAGCTTTGGAATCACAGGAAGATACACGGTCCTCTTAATTACAGGCGTGCCGTTTGTATTGCTGTAGCTAGAGGTCTGCCAGCGTTTCCATTGCAAACTCCGGTTCAGTGGCTTTTAGTTCCATCACAAAAACGTGGTGCTGCCCTTACGAATCTGGAGTCAGGCAGTGATTTGTTCCCCCTTCTCCCCACAAAAAATTGAAAAAAAAAAGTGCCTGGTTTTAAACTATGAAAGCAATAAAGAAGTGGCTAGATGTTGACTAGACAGGACTTTGCATTCCTACAGTCCAGCAAGAACTTTATTTTTAAATGGCTGTAGAGGTGACTTCTGCTGTATATTGCTTTTGCAAGTGCTGTTGGTTATGTTGAAACGAATCCATTTGTTTCATGCTGATGTGTCTTAAATGACTGGTTGAAGTGGTTGCTAAGCAAATGTTAAATAAAAGAGTTTGAAAGTTTTCATAATGATCGATTCCAACAGCAACAATTGAAGCACCCAGAATTTCTGCAGAACACAAGTTACCTCTACCCACCCAGCCGTGGGGCAGCTGCAGTTACGCACGCAATGTAAAGCCCTATGAGATGGTTTCCAGAACGGTCTGCTTGCCCGTGGTGGTAATCTTCCGTTTCAGATCTCCAGAGTGCCCTGGCAGAGGATGCATACGTGACACCTTTGCTTAACTACTGGCATAAATGAACCGAGATTGCAGTAAATTTTTCATAACTGCAAGTCTTTAAATCAAATGTGGTTTTCTCCTGAAGAGACAGACTAGCCCTATTCTTGGGGTTGGTGCAGAAGTCCATCAAAAACCTCCATGGCCTGTGGCATAGCTGACAACTGTAGGACCCTGCAGTTTCGTCAGACTTTGAAAAATCCGGTGTATTAACAGAGTAGATCCAAAGATTCTTCCTTTCTCTTCTGATCGGGCAGAGCAGAAACTGAGATTCTGTCTCAAACCAAGCAACTCGGTACCGTTCACTCAGATGTCCTTTATGTGTTCTAAAAAAAAGTCAGAACAAAACTGTTGCATCGGTATGTGCTTTAGGAAGGTCAGGCAAGTCCTTTAAAAAAAAAAAAGAAAAGGAAGAGATTCCTGCATGGTCCTGGGAATCTGGTGCTAAGTAGCGCAGAATATGAACCTTGGTGCCATGAATGTCCCCTTGGTCTCATGCAGAGCTGCCTTTCAGTTCCAGCGGTTTTGAAGCAAGCAACTTTAGATCGTATTGAAAATAACTGTTTAAAATCCAGGAAAAGTGTGTGTGGATTCTAATGAGCTTCATAACCTGCAGATAGGTTTGGATGTTACCAAAAAGCGAGTGACCTTCCTGTGGTTTACCTCTTGATCTTAATGTCAGTATTTACGATCCCGTGAGATTTCCCATGTGCATATCTGTCCATGTCTGTGTGTTCCTGTGCAGTGTTGTGCAAAGCACAGTGAGTTCTGTTTAACCTCCTGACAATCCTTTGCAAGGATTTGGAAAATAAACTTCTCATAAAATCTTGAGGAATTCCTAGTTTGTTTTGTAAAGCATCGGCTTTGCCTTTGATTGTATTTACTGTGTTAAATTTGGTACTAAAGGAAGGTTTCAGAGCCTGTAACACCTCCTGTACTGCTGCCTCCCGGGTTAATGATGCATTGAGGGGGTTCAGTGATTTCATAATCCTGCTCTACCAAGTGTCTGTGTTTATGCTTGGTTGATAGAGGCTCAATACACGTACATTTGTGGTGGAAGAAAAAGACAAAGTGTCAGCTGTACCCGTGACTGGGAGCCCCAAAACTTCTTCAAATGAATGATGGAAGTAAACCGGGTTTCTCACGGAACTTTCTGAGAGACAGAACCATTATCATTCGATAGAATAAAGCGTATTCACATGCCTTTGTATATTTGGTTTCCAAATCAATGGCTGAATTGTCACTTGCATGCTCTGCAGAAGCTGGAGCCTTCCCTAGAGAACCTGGAGAGTCTGTAACAGAAGCTGGGATCTGCCTTTGAAGAAGGGGGTTTTGGTGACATAGACAACATTGCTTTCCTAAGTGGTCACAGAAAGAATTTACAGCCTGAGTAACAGAAATCAAGGGGGAAAGGTGATTAATTTGACATCATTAATGATTATAACCTTGGAGAGTGTGCGTTTATGGGTCGGAAAACATAGCGGCAAAACGTAAAATAGGAAATAGCAGAAACTCAGTTTAGAAAGTGAAGTCAAAAGAAAGACAAACCAGACAGTTAGGGCAGAAGTACACCAGCTGTATGTGTTGGGAATAAGAGCACTCAGAAACTACACGCTGGAGTTCATCAGGCCACGAGTTCCTACATGGATGAGCAGCAGTTCGCATAACCCCAGGGCAGAGCCAGCTTGTGCTGCGTTATGGTCATGCTGAAGTAATTTTTGTAACAGTTGTCGTCATTTTCGGAAGCTTAATCCCATAACTGACGGTGGCTCTCTCTAATACCTCTCTTCTGTTTCCCCCTTAGCTAACAATGCCAACTTTTCCTGTTGTGGTGAAGATCGGACATGCTCACTCAGGCATGGGAAAGGTGCAGATGCTACTTACTGCATGCTGGGAGCCGGGGTGCTTGTCTGGAATATTGTGCATGTTCTTTCATTTCCTGGAGAATTTAACTTTTCACTGTCCAGATGCTGTCTCAGACCTCTACCCTTGCAAATCTCTGCTTGTGTATTGTTCAAGAAAGCACCTCTCTTTGGAAAGTACTCAAACACAGAGTGTGTTTTCACATCGGTGCCTCTGAGTTTGCGCCGTGTCCTAGAGAGGCTGTTCTTTGGAACGTGCTGAGGTGCTTTCTCGAAGCAGAACCTTATTTATTAATGTAGTTGACTGCAATGAAACTGTGTAAGAGCCAAGGTCTGTTTGCACTATCCAGCTTTTTGACCTGGGAATGTAGGAAGGTTTTGCCTTGGTTCTTTATTAGTTTCAGCTTGATACTGAACCTCTGTTCGTTTCCTATCTTGCTGTGTTCTCCGATTGTTTCATACCACGATGTAACTGCTGCTTTCTTTCTCCAAAGTAATTGCATTTCAGTGGTGAGTACAGTTGTTTTGATATCGCTTATCTCACAATGATGCTTCAATGGGATACAATTTAAATCCCAGTTTCACTGGTAGCGGTGAAAATTTCTAGTCATTACAGATTAACCACTTCCTCTCACTGAAAACACGTCAGTGCTTTAAGTGGTTTAGATTTTAAAACAAAGAGCAGAGAGTAGTTACATTTATCATCTCGAACCTCCAAAAACTCCATGAACATCATACCTGCCACTAGCAGCAGAAACAGAAAAGCGATCTAACTGTATTTATTCAGCAATTGTGTAAGTCGTGCTCTGTCGTGTGCTTCTGCCTGTGCCTGTTTTGCTTTATTTCATACTGACGAAGTCAGTGGCAATGCAGCAGCCGTTTTAATTGGGAGCAGCATCAACCATTAATTACTTAACCTGCAGTTTCTGAGGATTGCAGATGTGAAGTGTTAGAATGTTTATACTCTACTTTCACTATTCACCTCTCATTTCCAAAGGGAAATAATGCACAGAAATGTTCAGCATATCAGATGTCTAGAAATAAATCTAGATTTTTTTTTAGCTATAAAAGATTTTAAACCCTTACAAGATAAAACACCAGTCTTTTGTGGTGAAATGCTTAATCAGAAACCAAATAACGGTGCAGTCCTCCCCAAAGGCACTGCTAGAAGTAGTGTTTCCACTGGTCATAACTGGTCACATATGCTGTGGAGTTTTCAGAAACTAAGTGGAAACCAGGCGTTGTGTCTGGTTTTGTGGCTCTCAGACAGCAAATTATTCTGTATTGTTCTCTGTCGGAGAGTTGAGAGCAAATACCTATGACTTTGAGCTTCACCAGACTGTTTAATACCCAAGTCCCATCTCCCAGCGGTGGCACTCCAGCCCACGAGTTCCCTTGGAGGTACCAGCAGACACTGGAAGCAGATAAGGTGCTGGGCTTGCAAAGAGTTGCCAGCTCTCCTAATATTAGATAACGTGAGACATACTAATCCCTGCCTCCTTTCCTCACTGTTCTAAAATGTACTTTGGGTCCGTGTGTTGGAGTTGCAGTGCTCCTCTCCCATTTTCCACTAGTGATAAGACTCCTCTTCTGAATCAGTTTTTCTCCCCACTTGAGCCAGCTTCCTTTAAGTCAACCGTAGAGATGTGCCCAAAAGTAATGCCCCTGCTCTCCATCTGTCCTCCAAAGTTTCCTTCTCCCTCTCCCCCTAAATCAATATTCCCCACTTTTCCACCTCCCTCTTATTTGAAGATGTTGATGAGTTTAGTACCACTCACCATCTGAACACAGTGTTTCACAGCTAGCAAATCCTGGAAAGCCCCATTCCATGCAGAGAAGTGGGAAAAATGAGAAAAACTGGTTCCACTGTCTTGAGCCATCCCTCTGTGCTCTGTGAGAATGTGCCCTCATCATGAGATCATGACCCTTCATCTCCTCCCTCCTGGGAGGTACATGGTGTGCTGGTGCATGGTGGGCTCCGTATATGTTCAGATACATGAGCAAGTTCCCAAATCGGCTAGAATTCTGTATAAATCAGTGTTGCATTGTATCACACCTTGAAAAATCCTGAAGGTTGTAGATCTAAAATTAACGATCACCACTTAAAAAAAAAAAGAAATTCTGCTGTCTGCAAAATGCTTTCTACAGCTGAACAGGTAATATTTTGCCTAGAAAAATACTTTAATGCAGGAATGTTACAGAGCATAGAAATCTGATAAAATATCCAATACTTTTAAACTGATGCTGTCAAAAAACATACTTCTCATGAATGCCATTTGCAACTGAATTCTGCATTTGATTCCTAATTACTCTTTTTTCTTTTGTATATTCTGTTTACTTGTGGTATGATGACTACAGATCAAGGTAGACAACCACTACGATTTTCAGGACATAGCCAGCGTGGTAGCACTTACTCAGACCTACGCCACTACTGAACCCTTCATAGACTCCAAATATGACATCAGGATCCAAAAGATAGGCAGTAACTACAAAGCATACATGTGAGCCAAAACCTTATATTCTTTCATCCTTTTGTTTCAAAATTGATAAGCACCAATAAGGTTAAGATTGTTGGATGAGCCTCTGAGCTGATGTGGTGACACCATAGTCGTACTCTCTGGAAAGACAGTATTTTAGACTTCCTGGATTTATCAAGACTTACTTTTAAGTTGATTGTGACTGGGAGGAGGAGAATAAGACAACAGGTGAGCCTGCCAGACTGGTTTTCTTGCTAACCTTTGATTATTTTTTCATTTAAAGAAAGGAGCAATTGGAAGAGGCGCTGTTTTTATAGAGGACTTGTTACATCACATTTCGTTGTATCTTTTCACCAACGTAGGGTCAAATTTTCTTGTCCCTCTAGAGATAGTTAGATGGCATTTGTTCACCCAAACCTTCATCGTAACACTCCAGTGGAACAAAGTACTCTCCTTTTACCATAAGACATGTAAGAAAAATTCCAATCTTGCAGTGGCCTTCATGTATATGGGTGAAAAAATCTCTTCTGTTTTTTAGATTCCAGGTGTTCCTTTAAAGATCACGACAATAGGGGAGGCTAAAAGGGTGTTACAGTTTCACAAACAACATTAAGCTAGAGCAGCAGAATGGGTGATCTTGTAGTAGTTAAGCTATGGTAACAGTGTTTATGCATATTTTTAGTCTATTTCAGTTATCTAGCAATGTAATCTGGCATAACACTCATTTCATTCATGTTTTTAAGACAAGTTAGATCATCTCATGCCTTTGTTCCCCCATGCTTACAGTTCTGAGGCAGGAAAATAAAACAAACATGGATAAAAATACACATACGCTTTCACATATGCACATCCACATCCACATGCAAAGACGTTTCTCTAGGAACTCCTGTAACACCAGAGGGGTCAGAGATTTCTTGCATCTTGACATTTGTACAGTGCAGTCAAGTTCTTTACTGGTAAAAACAATTGGAGTCCAAACAAACCAAAAATACTACAAGAAGCAAAAGTTGGAGCTGCATTAAAGAAAATGTGTAAAATATTTTATAATATTGAAGACCGAGTTAGCATTAAGTGTCAAGTGACTTAGGAACAGCCAGGAAGCTGTATGGGAAAGCAGAACCTTTTGCCCAGGGTGGGGGGAAGGGGCAAAGTACATCTCAGTGGGTTGGTGCTGGAAGGCCACATACTCTTGACATCTCCCCTAAGACATTACTGTCACAAGATCGAAACTGCATGAGTAACGGCGGGTCTCTCCTGACATGTGAATTGAAGGGGTCTTTGAGAAAGAACATCAAGGACGAGACCTTTCAAGAACAGCTCAGTAGTCCATCTGCCTCACTGTGCATCTGAGGGGCGTCAAGGAAACACAAACCAGAACTGGGTGGAAATAGTGTTCTCAGAGGTCAGATCTGTCCAGCAGTATGGATACTCAGTCTTCTGCTTTGTTTTGAACCCAAAACTATCTCAGTGTTTTGGAAATTCGAGTTGTACGCAGTGACCAAAGCAGAGCACTCATAGCTTGTGAGGATTGAGAGGTTTCTGGAGTCGGTGTTTTTAGTGATGCTGGACAGAAACTGTAACTCAGGCTCCCTACAGAATTCCAGGTGTCTTGGCCCTTACCCCACCTCTCCCTACAGGCAATAAGAATCATAAACAAATGCTTCTCAGTGATCCAGCTTTTGGCCCCTGGCATCTCCAGGAAAGTTAATTCCCATTCTGCTTGTTTGGCTTACGTTGGCGTTCCAGACTGTTGGCTTTTCCTGGCTTTCGCCCCATGTCTAGAGACATCCGTCCTACTTTTCTTTCTTGTTGGTGCTTTGACAGGAAGATTTCTCGTGTTGCGCTACCCATCTCTCCCCTCCTCTGTTGTCTATATAAACGGTTGATTTGTCTCTGACTTTCAGCTCTCGAGTGGCTAAGTCTTAGGAATAAGCCCCAGCTCTTAATGGTTGTGACACACCGCCAGGTGCTGGCAGTCAGATGCAGTATTAGTAACTTGATGGTTCGTTCCCTGTGGTAGAAATTGGAACACCACATGTCATAGGAGAGGTCCCTACATTTTTTTCTTTGACTTGAAATTTAAATGCTGTTCAGTGACTAGAATAATTTTGGAAGAGTCACCCATGGTAAATTTATCATTTTCAAACATAAATGTTTCTTCTTTGCAGAAGAAGCAATTGGCCTAAGGGACAGCAAAAATATGTTAAAATGACAGCCTGTTCCTCCTACCTGTTATTTATTTTTAAGTTTCTAGTCAGAAACTAGGGGTTCATCCAAATGCTAAAAGCCCAGCAATCATGTTTTCTCTAGATTCTTTCATACAGTTAAATCACACCCAAAAAAATGAAATACTGATCCATTCATCCTTCTTCAACAAGACCGAGTGCCGGGTCCTGCACTTGGGACACAACAGCCCCCTGCAGCGTTACAGGCCTGGGGAGGAGTGGCTGGAAACTGCCCAGTGGAGAAGGACCTGGGGTTGCTGGTGAACAGCTGATTGGACATGAGCCAGCAGTGTGCCCAGGTGGCCAAGAAGGCCAACAGCATCCTGGCTTGTACCAGCAGTAGTGAGGCCGGCAGGACCAGGGCAGGGATCATCCCCTGTACTGGGCACTGGTGAGGCCGCACCTTGAGCACTGTGTCCAGTTCTGGCCCCTCACTGCAGGAAGGACACTGAGGGGCTGGAACGTGTCCGGAGACACAGAGAAGGGCAACAGAGCTGGTGCAGGATCTGGAGCACAAGTGCACTGAGAAGCGGCTGAGGGACCTGGAGAAAAGGAGGCTCAGGGGAGACCTGGCTCTCGACCACTCCCTGACAGGAGGTTGGAGCAAGGTGGGGATTAGTCTCTGCTCCCCAGGAACAAGCGACAGGATGAGAGAAAAAGGCCTCAAGTTGTCCCAGGGCAGGTTGAGGTTGTCCCTGAGGAGCCATTTCTGTCCCGTTGGGGTTGTGCAGGCCTGTCTCAGGCTGCCCAGGGTGGTGGTGGAGTCCCCATCCCTGGAGGGGTGTCCCAGCCGTGTGGAGGCATTGCTGAGGGACAGGGGTCAGTGGGGACCTGGGTTAATGGTTGGACTTGATGATCTTAAAGGTCTTTTCCAACCAAAATGATTCTGTGATTGTTACAAAGAGTCATGAAATGGAGATTTACCAAATGTCGGAATCATTCTTCGTATGCGTACATATGCATTATGTCAGTAGAATACTGTTTTACAGCTGGTTCTCAGGAGCAGAGTACTTAAAGAACCACCACAAAAAATACCAGCTGAACATTTGTTTTTGCAGTTTAAAGAGAGTTATTAAGGGCTTCGGTTTTGTAATTCTGTGGGAAATTGTGGTTTAAGTGGATCCATGACTCACAAAACACTGGTGCTTATCATCTGTCAGTAGAGATTATAGCCAAAAGGCAACGTTGGGTCCCTCTAGATACCACAACTCCTCAAAACGCTTTGTGACACATACTTAACTGCGCTTGGTACATTACAGAATTCATCTGACTTCAAGGAAATGGAGTTAAAAGGGCCACACAATGAACAGAAACAGAAATACAGAAACACTACCTCTAAGTCTCCTCTCCAGAAGCAAGACTCTGAATCCATAACTTAATGTGCCTTGATCAAAAAGTCAGTAAAAGGGCACAGCAGCCAAAGAAGGACAGTGCTGTAGGATCAAACCGCTGAGCAGTTTTATCAGTTTGATCTTTCTACACAAGAACTGCAGGCAGACATTTCTGGGTGTTTTTCTGACGAGTGCCTGTCCCAGCAGTTTCGATTGCATACGTTAAATGGTACTAAATAAAGCAGAAAGGTGTTGGGAAAGGGGAAGCTCGAGTTACTATGAGTTCTTTATAATAATCATAACTCATTTCCCCACAATTTTAAAACATTTCTTCCTTCTTTGCAAAGAGCAAAGCAAGTGCAAACGTGTTAATCCTAAGTGTAGACCACTCAAAGCGGTAGGAGTTGTCTTCTGTATCACTCAGGTTTTAGTACCAGAGGAGGAAACGACGATGTGGAAGCCCCTTAGCAATTACCAGAACAGAAGTGAAGAAGGTTGGGAAGCCTACGCATCTCAGTAGAGGAAATCGTAGATGAATTACAGAAACCGCATCGGAGGTTTGAAGTGCCAGATGGGCTGGGCGGGGACTGTTGCATCCCTTACCCATGATCTAACGGAACCCCTGTTGTTCTGGAGTTCTGTGTGCCAGACCTAGCACCGATGGCTCCAGCCCACAAGCGATTGAGATTACCCTGCTAGGTCTGTGTCCGTAGAATTCCTCTCAGTCCTCAGCTGGTCCCTCCAGCACCGTTCCAGCCAGCCAGGCATCCAGTCGTGAGCCTTCTTCAGGTTCAACAGGGGACCTTCCACCTTGTGGAGAGAAAGCATGGCTTAAAGCAAGCTGTCTTTTTTCTTTAGTCAGTAGTGCTGAGATGACATCAGTGCAGCTGAGGATCTTAACTAAATACCTGCTGAAAGTCTCCAGGACATTTTACTTTTCTGATTTGGTCCCGTCATGCTTCAAAAAAGACACCGTTGTTAGGACATGCTAATGAATGCCTTTGAGAAGTCTGCAGTAGAGTTGAGTTGTGATTGTGAGGAGGGCTACCTCTCCAAAGCAGAACAAGTATGTAGGATAGTAATGAATTTAAATTGTTTAATTTGTGAGTGGACATGAGAGTATAAATACCACTTGAAAAAATGAATCAGGAATCACAAAGCAGCCTTGGTACTGGGCAGAGTTCCCTCATACCCTGCACTCAACATGCACGTTTCCCTTTCACTAGTTTCTCCCACATCAACAAAGAACATGGCATCTTAGAAGTCATTTATGCTTTAAAATTCAGCTGACTCTATGAGACTCCCATAGAAAAGTCAACATTTCCCCACAATTGCTATTGACCCACGTATTTAGGTTAATAGAAAAATGGAGAGAAACTCTAGCTGCTGCCTAACATATTTCTAATACGTTACAGATGTTTCTATTATTTTACTAACTGGAAACACTTCACAGTTTGTATCCTTAGCCTGTTCCCAGTACGGCATTTAGGTCTCGGGAAACAGTCATTTTCTCAGCCCTGGGAGCAGTCCTAAGGTCTGAGGAGAGCAAAATAAAATTTCATCTGAATTCTTTTTTTTTTTCTTAGAGATTAAATAAAAGGGGGTGTACTCCAGCCCTGACATAAACCGCTGGGATTATGCTAGAGTACACTAGCAAGAGTGAAAATAGAGGAGAAACCAAACGCCAGCTCTAAAAGAGATCACGTTGGAGATGTTAAAAACATAGATACCTTGATTTTCAAGTACTGGGACCCAACCCTGCAGTAGTGTGGATTTGAAAGGAGAAGCTGAAGCTTCAGGTTCTTGACATGTGCAGTAATAGTATGTTCAGGCTGCTCAGCTTATTGCCGACACTTTCCCTTAACCGTAGTAGTTTGTTTTTTAAAAAAGCCTGAAGTGAATGAATGGGGAACAGAAGTTTCGCAGTGTGGTCATACTTAGTAACACGCCTGCAGTGGAGGGAGTATCACTGACGATGGCGGTAGTTAGAGTTCTTCATGGTTTAGATGTTCTGTTAGAAGCTGCCAGATGTCAACAAGGGGTAAATACTGCTCTAATTTTCATGTGAGAATCAGAGTAACTGAAGAGATAGTGAAAATACAAAACCACTAGCTGTCTTTGTAATGTTTTCCCCCTTTCAGGAGAACTTCCATATCCGGAAACTGGAAGACAAACACGGGCTCTGCCATGTTGGAACAAATTGCTATGTCAGATAAGTAAGTTAAGTCTCATGTGAAAGGTAATTTTAAAAAATTAATGGGATTTTATTTTAAAAGATTTTTTTTAAAATCACATTGTTGTTATGCAAATCACAGCAAATGCATGTCTGCCATTTGTGTCGGGAAAAAATCTTTGAATTAGATGAAAGAACACGAGCCCAGAGTTTTGTATGACTTATCTCAAGAGTTAAAGGCTACCCAACTAGCCGTAGCTGCTTACCTGCCCCCTTTGGGGTCCTACGTCTGTATCTGCACCTTGAAGACTACTGGAATTCCCGTCAGAAAATTCCATTTTTCAGATTCAACCTGTCAGTAATTTCCTCTAGTTCGTTTGCCCTCTTCTTCCTAACAGTCTTACCCCATGCCACAGTGTGGTAAAATTTCCTCCTTCCATGTCATCTGTTACAACCAAGCAATCTGGTCTTTACTTTGCCTGTTTAAATCGTACTTTTCTTTTCTACTTTCTGTCCTGCTAAATGGCGTATTTTTCATGTTGTAAATATCCACTGAACTGCACTGTGAGGCTTTTTACCCAGATGCTGGGATATACTGAAGCTTATTTCCCTCCTGTCATCATTCCAGCTCTGCACTTTAGTTCACAGTGCTTTTCTTTTCCTCTCCCATCCTCGTGCTGGGTGCTTTCTGCACTCCAGCCACCAGCACTCTCCTCGCAGTGCCCTGTCAAAGCTCAGGTCCTCTCTTGACAGAACTCTTCTCTCAATCCTGCTCCTTTGCTCCAAGCTCCTCCACAACACAGAGACCTCTTCTCCCTGCAGGCTCGATCTGGGAGGCTTTTTGACACCTGTGAGTTTTCTTTAGTTCTGTTTCTCCAGAGGCTGCTATCAGTGGAAGCTGAACAAAGTCTGTACAATAAAAGTATCATTTAAAAGGTGTTTTAAAGTTCAACAGTAGTCTTTTTCTGGTGGGTTTTTTTGTGTGCATGTGTTTTTTTTTTAAAGTCTGGAACCTACAGCTTGGTCCCTCTTGCAAGCTGAGGGAGACACAGGAACTGAGCCATCGCCTGTCCTGAGAAAGGTGAAAACAAGTAAGACGGGAATTACAACTCCCTACTGTCCAACCCCTGTCTAGACTGTGTCCTCTCTGATCTCCCCTCTGGGGATGGAGTGGAGCCACAGTATTTTCTCTTTCTCGTTCCCCTCCCACCTTCCTTTAGAGAGTGAGGTTATGCCTTCACTCAGAGGGAAGAGGAGGAGTGCGCTTCAGCATGAGTAATTACAGTCATGAGCTGTTCCTCTGCACAAACACAGGCGCTTCAGTGTTGCCCTAAGGAAAACTAAACACTATCAAGGATGGGTAATGAGGATGAAGCACCGGCCTTGCCTGGCTCCCTCCCTGCTCTGCACACTTGGCTGCTGCTTCCAGTTCTGACTGTAAGAGAGTTAGAGCACAATAGCTATTTTCCTGTTAAAAACCCACTGGCCCACAGAACAAAATTTGTGTTGTGCTGCTGAAGTTAAAAGCGTAGAAAAGATGGATGATTTCACGTAACAGAAAGGGGTGCGTACCAAGTAGCCCCCCTTTGAGTTTGACTGCCCACTGACCTGCACGAAGCAGAGCAAGGAAGAGAAGGGGAAACGGAAGTTTTCTGAAGAGGTGAAGGAGTTTAGCGGCGTACCAAAGCCACCGAATGTGATGCATGTGCATTTCCTGTGTAGAACAGCTCATCAGGGAGGGAGTTTTGAAAACGGAGTGCACGTCATTGACTGAATGCAAATCTTTGCCTAGAAGAAGAGGAAGAAAAAGAAGACTGTCACCATAGGGGACAGTGACAAGGCAGAGCCCGAGCACGTGGTAGTGCTGCACGTGCTCATTGACCCCTCTGTGTCAGAGAGGCACCGCTCCCCAGGTGGGAGCAGGAGAACGGAGCCCTGTGCTCACTGCGCACACCTCGTCTGGCGCGGCAGGTATTGCGTGTCGGACGCCTGAGGAGCAACGCTTCAGTATCTGGCAGTTCTAAGGCTGCTGCACACTCTGTTGGCTCTGGGGAAACGAGAGCTGTGACCTCCTGTCAAACCTACTGTGCAGAGCTTGGGTCTAAAACGCTGAAGGCTCATCCATCCAAGGCCTCTCTTTCCAAATGTAACTGTATTTTTCCAGCTCTGTGTTTCTTGGCAGAAGATAGACTATTAAAAATACTTCCATGGATCTGATTGATGTTTCTATATTTTAAAGAAAATGTCTTCATTTTTCTTCATATAAAGTCCAGATATACTGTTAAAGATGAGTTTGCTGTCCTCATGACAGTCCTTTCCAAGATATATTTTTTACAACAACAACAAAAAGTTATTTATAAGCAAGCGTATGCAAGCAGTCCAGTCAGTCAGTGCTTCTACAGATGTTGAGATTGTCAGGCATCCAAAAAACCTCTCATTTTGGACAAAAAACATGTTTCTCACAGGAAAAAAAAAGAATTATTTTCTTTGCTGAAATATTACCATCAGGATTTTTTCAAACAGTTGTATCAAGTTCTTTGTATTCTGCTTGAAAGAAAAGCTTTTCCACTGGAACAAACAACGTAAGAAAATAGAAAGAATGTGACCTAAGAAGTTTTTCTGGAAAGGATGCTATTGCTGAAGATATTTATACATGAATAAGACTCTCAGCCCAGCAATGAGTTAGTTTCCTTTGATCCCACAGAGAAGTCAACTGCTATGTTTATTACATCAGATTTTTTTCAACGGAGAAGACTGTGATGTAGCCAGTCTACTATCACGGCTCCAAGGCTGACTTGGGAGAGAGCAGGAGAGGGTCTGTAAAAGGACAACGTGAATTATAAATGGCTGCTTTAAAACTGTGGCGTTTTAAGCCAAAGATGTCCTTGTGCGGTATCGGTATAAGTTTTGAGATCGTGTCATCCCTTCCTGGTGCCCAGGCACAGCTATGCTATTAGTTCGTGAGACTGCTCCCCTCTAGTTTGTGTCTTACGAGTCAGTCCTTGCCGCTGAGCAGACACACACTGCTTACCTTACCTCAGAACACTCACGGCAGAGTGTCCTGTGGCATCTCTAACAGTTCTGTACTTGATCCCAGGAAGTGCCTCGCTCTTCCAGTAAGTCCCATTTTGTTCCCTTGTTGCTCAGATAATCTCTCTAATCATAGGATGGATAAAGCTCATCGTGCAAGAAAAGTAAATCGTATCTCTGTGTGTATAATGGGTTGACTGCCCGTTCCTCAGGCCGTGTTTCTTACCATGAGGTTAGACATGAAATGGAGGACTTCTTAGCTTCAGGCCTGTATGAAACAGTAGAATTTCTTAGGAGCTGTGGACTTGCCCAGAATTCGTTAAATTTCAGCTGAATCACGCTGTAGCTGTTTATAACCCTAC
>NW_010423452.1:17145-46976 GCF_000710305.1 Buceros rhinoceros silvestris
CCTACACGAAGAACACTACCGGTGTCTGTATGCTACGTAACGGTTACGCACTGTCATACGCCTGTTTCTCTTGCATCGCCTTAAGGGTCGTTCTGTGTTGATTTTCCTTTTGCCTTCTTCAGTGCTGTACGTACAAAGTTATCATTGCTGCTTTGGAAGATAGGTGGGTCCGCAGTTGAAGACAGAATCTCTCATTCTGGTTTTCCTGATAAAAGAGTAAAACCCTTCAGTAATTCAGTACTTGACCAAGCAGAATGGGCAAGAGGATTGTCACACTTGAATCTGTGCACAGATGCACAGGTCTGAGTTCCGCAGGAAAACTCCCTACTTTGTAACAGCCCTTGGTGTCACTGAAGCCACAAAAACCTATCAGGTGATAAATCCCCCTTCGGTGGAGTTCTCACATGAAACACCGCCACGATGGGCAAGCTGTGCCATAAGGGCACTGGAAATGCAGGATGGGGTACAGCTAAATGCTCTTTGTGTTCCAGCATGTCTTATCTTACTCACAGGTTAGGGCAAACATGTTTGGACCAATATAAACTGGGACAGAATCCAGCGTAGTACTAGGTCAGAGCCACAGCTTTCCTGGATTCTACTGGGAAAAGTAGAGTAACGAGGCCAGTATCTCTAAGCTATTTGGGGACTATCTCTAAACTATTATGGGAAACACAAATCCAGTAAAAGTGACAATACAGTGGAATGTAAAGCAAGCATCATATAAAGTACATGATTAGGTTAAGCCAATAGAAAACCAATAGCCTGATGAGATACTCACAGCAAAAATTATTTTTGTGAAACAGGTACAAGCTTTGGGTTGACACCTGTTCTGAAATATTTGGTGGTTTGGACATCTGTGCTGTTAAAGCTGTACATGGAAAGGATGGAAAAGATTATATTTTTGAGGTAAGCAATCCCACTCTTTTCAATAGATGCTTTTCTGTATTGCAAACACCCAAGTAAAGAACACTGGTGATCGTTAGGCACTGGCTTTTTTGTGTTTCAGGAAAGGCTGAGTATTTCTGAGCAACGTTTAGATCATAATACAAAGCCACACGTCCAAGTTAGTGGCAGCACTTGCTGGAAAATGTAACCATATGTATGGTAATGTCATGTAGTGTTTGAGGAAATGTACACAAACTGCAAAACAAAACCAAATGTGGGTGTCACATGTTCCCAACTCTTCTGATTTCTTTCCTGAGCAGGCTTACCAGTTTTTCCTGGAAGGTTTATAGATAGCACTATCCCATGGGAACCCCAACAAAATTATGCCTTTACATGGAAAGGGAAATTAGGAATGAAATTGGAAACAACTTTACTTTTTTCTAGGCTAAATGTTACCTTTAAGATCATGAATCAGAAGTTTCTGCTCTAGATAATTTTGAAAAGTGCTGGTTTCTCATTTACCTTGTTATGGATAAATATAACTTTGTCTAGGTATAAACCAAGAGATCATCACTTGCCTGTCACACAAGTTTGGACTTTTTCAACATCTTCCATGTTCTTAGAATTTTGTTCAGGAGCTAGGCGAGGGTCTTCAGAATCTCCCCACTCCAAAAGGGACTGATATTTGCTAAAGCAAGAGTATTTTTTCTAAACCAGGAGAGTAACCTGGGAATTATGGGTTTTCTCATTCTTCAATCAGTTTAGAACAGAAGAGCTTTGTAGAAATAAAGATCTTAGTTTTGTCACAGCATTGAACACATCTGTGTATTTTCTTCTCTTCACTTTTCACAAATTTATTTATCACTACTGCAACTGCTAATAATTCGCAAATCCATCAATAGCACTGAACAGCTTGTAGCATTAGACCTTCAGCAAAACAAACAGAGGTCATCACTTCCTCCTGGGACACTGAGGAAGGTTTCAAGAAATCCCGTTTCCTTAGGCTGCCCGGCCAAATCAGAACTTACTGTGTCTTACTGTATCAAAACTCACGGCAGTGTAAAATTTGAGATTCCGTACTAAGCCTCCTCTGTGGCTTCTTCCCACAGTGCAGACTTTCCCCTCCACCGCAACCCAGAGTTCCTGTTAAATCTGTAATGCTCGACCCAGTGAAATCTGGATGAGATTTGAAGGCGTGACAAACAAGTATTCCCCTCCTTCTGAAAACAGACCACTCTGACTTCTGGTGGTACAGTACAGAGGAGCATACGGTCTGTTGTATGAGCCATTCCCAGCTCGGCTGTAGCCCCGGGGGTATCTCCGGCATGACTGCTGACTGGGGAGGAGTTGATTTCTGCTCGCAAGAAGCTCCTCTCCAGCAGTGGAGAGGATGCCGTTGAAAATGCCATTCAGAGCTTT
Organism: Buceros rhinoceros silvestris; assembly: GCF_000710305.1. Classification (NCBI taxonomy): domain Eukaryota; kingdom Metazoa; phylum Chordata; class Aves; order Bucerotiformes; family Bucerotidae; genus Buceros; species Buceros rhinoceros. The sequence continues at coordinate 19,450 of NW_010423452.1, forward strand.
GTGGGATAGATCCCATCACCCCTAATTGGCTCAGAGGACACGTCTCTGTTTTCCACACACACCCATTTATCTACATTCATCACTTTTGAGGTAGTTCATGCTGATTTAGCTGGCTTTAATCCAGTAAATTTTGACCCCACAATTTAAACTATAAAATAAAGAAGCATAGATTATTTTAAGCCATAAGATCTTAGCTGTCTTCACTCATAAAATAATAGTTAAAAACTGAAAGATTACCTGTAAAAAGATACAAAACTCAAGTCGGATTGCATTTAGCGAGTGCATTCTTGTAAGAACTAGAGGGTTCAGACATAGAACATCGTTTCTTATACACTGTAGCTAAAGCTAAAGCTACAGTCTGAGGAATGATTGACATCAACCCACACTACTTAGTCCCTCCTACCCACCTCTTTTATTCTCTTCTTCCTTTTCGTCCTGCTCTTTCGGTACAAATACTGTTGGACCGGCTCTGCTTCCAGCGGAAGCGTTGAGACAGCTGACACTTCTGTGGTGTTCCTCAGCTGGCAAGTCCCCGTCAGACCAAACACACTGCACTTCCATTCACTGAGCTTGACTGTTCCCACATTTCTGATATGGCACAATTTTTCAAATTTTTGAGGAAAGCCATCAAGCATCATCGGCTGCCGCCGAAGTCAGGTACAGAACCTAACCCCTGCGTCTGGCCTGGGAGCTCTGCTGGGTAGGAGGAGAAGTGGGAGCAGTTTTTTGAAAATTAAACAGCCAGCACAAGTTATAGACTGGATCTACAGAGTACCCCCTCTTCCTGCTTTGGAACAAATGCCCTGATTTTCCACACCAGATATAGTCATACTTTTAAGCAAACAATTCTGAGAACTGCAGGAACTGGGTCTGTAGAGCATTTGAAGTAGTCTGCGTAATAGGTGTTGCAATTAAAATAAAGAGTGGGTAGAAGCATGATCGTTCCCACTATTCTACAGAATCAGCTGAATTGTTTGGAAGATGGTAGTTCTCATCAGCAAGAATATTTAGAATCTGGGTAAGATGTTGAATTGTTTGCAACAGAACATCTGTAAAACTTAGGATCATTTGCTACTCAAAAGCCAGCTTACATCAACAGTTACGACACTGTAATTTTAACAGTTATTGCACTGTAATTGTGTGATACAACGAAGAGAGAAGACCGTCTGCACCAGTACAGGGAAAGTTTTTGCCTTTTGTGTCCTTTCAACATGGGAAAACAAGTGTGTTGTCAAAGCTTGCACATGCTGCAATCAAGCAGTAGCCAAGCAGGACAATCAGTCCCTAAATACCAGGTTTGCACTCCAGTTGCATCCTGTACTGAAAGCTGTGCTCCTGTGTTCTGCGGACGGGTGCATCTGCGACAGAACTCAGTGTTCCAGTGTGTTACTGACACTTGAATTCTGCAGATACCATCTGACAAGAAGCACCCAAACTTCTTAACGTAAGAAACAACACATGCAGGTATGTGCTTCCTGAACACTCAACCAGCATAACCACCAGCGGGACCATGTGCCACCCACCTCCCCCGTGAACGTGAGCGAGGGGCGAATTCTGCTAGAGCATCCTTCATGTGCTCGGCATTCTGGGCAGAGATTAACTTCAGAGGGATTTTCTGACATGAGGTTGGGAGAGCAGTGTTTTACTGGAAGCGGTTCTTAGTGCCTAGCACCAGTTGCGATAAAGGTGTTACAAGAGCTTTAGGACATGCGCAATCCAAGGCAATAGTTTTAAAATACCCACAGTGTTTCAGTATTATATGTAACAACTCGTCTGCTCACCAAAATCCATTCTAAACCAGTGTTAGAAAGTGTGATACATAAACGACTTTCTATATGACTGTTTCTGGAAGGTTCTTTATTAACTTCATATTGTTCTGTCCTTTTCTATCCTACACCAGCAATTCTGTTACTTTAGTGTTGTAGCCATTCAGCTGCTTTGTAATGGTTGTGTATGGTTTAACATTCTGGTTGGTTTTATTCCCCAAAACCATGGAGCAATAAATGGTACCAGTGCTTGGTATCAGAGAATCAGCACGACATTGTGTCTCATGAATCTAATGTTCTAACTGTACGTCTCAAAAAACACCACTACAGAGTGATTCTTTAGCTGTGATCTAGTACAGTACGCTTATGGTGCAGGTAGGAGTGTCTTGGTTCTTAATGTTAGACCCAGTCAACATGCCCTACTTCTTCAAGAAGGGTAAACATTTTTTTTTTTTCTGTTTTAGTTTCTCTAGTAGTTTCTCCTCTCTCTCTGTTTGATTAAGTGGAAGAGGATTTTTAAATAACTTATTTTAAAGCCTCATAGCCATTCAGGTTCTGCAAAGGATGCTTGGCGTGTAAGTAGAGCAATGACTGGTCAGGAATAACATGGAAGGGTTAGAGAACTGAAGTGAAATAAAAAGAAATTAAGGATGTTTAGTGACACTGAGCAATAAGTTCTAGACACAATTTCTGCGTACCTAAACCTTGTTATGAAATAACGAAATACACAGATCTTTATTACCATTAGCTTCTTGTCGATGTCTCCCGCGTGGGATGTACATCTTCCTTTGACCAAACAGATCTCAATGTAGTAAACACCCAAGGAGCGGCAGGGTAAGTACAGCTTCTCACATTTTCTAGCTTTGGGTGCTAGATCTGGGTCCATTTTATAGATTTGGGTTGGTTCCCCAGTGCTAGTTTGTACATCAGTATCATCATATTTCTGTAGCCACCCTAGAGATTTCTAGTCATCCGAGCAAGCTGAAGCCAGTACTACATTTATTCCCCAAACATTATAAACCGGACGCATTTTTAGTGTACCATTCATCTTCCCACACTGCTGTAAATGCTGCTCCTAGGGGACACCTGAAAGACGTCCATTTGTGCTGCCTTGCTATGCAGTTGAGGGATACCTTCTGCATCCCCAGAAAAAACATCCAGTTTGTATGAAGACAGGAAGGACAAAATATCGAAGTCATGTTATTCAAACACAATACAACCTCTGCTTTCGGGGAAGCTACAGCCTGTCTACAGTTTTCTTAGATGGGAGCTGGAAGAGGTAACTTGGACTTTTGAAAGAAAGTGGTTTTCTGAAAGTTCTTCCCTGGAGGAAATTACCTTCTCTAGAAGAACCAGGGTTCTTCTTGTGTTTTACTTTTGTTCTCCAAAGACCTATCTCCAAACTCCTACTAGGGAGTAATGGAGTAATTAAAGAATCACTTAGCTAAGAGGAAGGTTATCAGGTTGATCAGGAGGAGGGCCAAGTTGTTATTCTGAGTAACAATCCCAGCTAATCTTTGAGGGTCTGTTCTTTTCACCTCTGTTGGAATACTCAGCTGCCAGGCAGCATCAGGCCGGAGGCAAGCTGTAGAAACAAGACTTTAATTAGCACATCAGTGCCACATAGAGCTTTTTAACTGTCTCACCCATTCTTGCTAATAAGATGCCCAATTAAGGTCCATTTAACTTCTTAAAGAGAAGAAGGACTTTGAACGTTTCCCTTTTTAAATTAATACCTCTGTAGATTTAGTAGTAGAAGGAACAGATACTTGAGCATTGTTCATGTTTCTGACTCCATTGAATAATATCCTTCATGATTCATTCTTGGAAAACCAAGCCTCTGGAAACTAAGCGAAAGCTCATATCCTGATGATGAATGCAGCAGAAGAGAACAAACGTAACAGAATCCTTTCAAGTGGCCTCACAGGCAGTCTCCCAAATTCTGCTCTGAAGTGAACGGGTGGGTGGCTGCTGCCAGTGTCTTCTTTCTACCTGCTAATTTTTACCCTAAGCTATAGTAAAATCAGCTTCCAAGTGGTTTATGACCTAGGAAGATGCAAACCGTCTGGGTTTCAAAAAGAATATTTTCAGCCACTGTAGGCCAATGTAAGAAACAGAATTTGACTTTTTTTTAAGTCTTGATGTAACAGACACCATTTCTGAAGGCGCTGCAGTCTATCAAGCTACTCAGAAATGCACCCCAGCTCTGGAGGGTATGTACTGTGTGAGGTGGTGAGAGGGCACCAGCAGTAAGGACAGACTTTGGGATCCCCCCCGTTCAGTGTCCTGAACTATATTGGCTAACGTACCTGAAAGAGTACGTCAGCAGGGAGTAAAGGCAGAAGAACCCTCTACCTCAGGCAGTACGCGTGCACAACCTCACTTAAAGCCCTGCTCTCCAGAAACTGCTAGCTACACCGTTCCATTTCCGCTTCAGACAGGGCTGTGTCGCTGACGACGGTACAGGTGTAATGAGGACGAGCCTCTGGTGTTGTCCTTCCAAGAGCGCAGACGCTAAGCTTCCCGAGTCTTCTTTCTTAGTCATACAGTTAGTGCTGAATTCATTGATATGTTCCTTCATGTGTGGGCTTCGTGTGACAGAAGCAAATCAGTTTATCCAATGAATCTTCTGGGTCTTTTTCTTGTATTCCAGAAGTAACAGATGTAATCCAGACACCGTTCCGGAACTCACGACATCAGCTGTTCTTTCAGGCAGAAAACTCAACGAGGTGTCTCTGGCGACACAGTTAATGACGGGGGCGAATGGGAGTTGCTGGGACACTAGTTTTCATTTCAAGGGAGCAGTAATTATTGACCTGCATGATTAACATTAATATTTTGGTTCCATCCTAAGAATAATTTTTTGCTTAATATTTACGTTTACTATATCTATTGTCAAAGTACCTGTAACTTTTTAAACTTTAAATTAGCAACAGTAGCCCTTTTTTTATGTGAATGTCGTGATGTTTTCCTTTGTTCGTCCTGAACCATACTTTATTAACAGGGGGTGAATACAGGTAAAATTCATTGTGATTTTCAATTAAGTGGTTTTTTTATAGGTGAAGCCAATCTCTTTGACATACTCTGTTCAGAGTGTTTCAGATTCACTCATATATATTAACTGCATTTTCTGTGTGGTTTTACACAACAGTTTTGATTGGATATAGGAATCATTTGCTTGGTTTGTTTTCATTTGAGATTAAATTTGTCTGAGGCACTAGATACTTCATCCAGGAATGCTCGATTCACTTTCCCAGCTGTTCTGGCTTTTCAGCAGACGTTGTTACTCACCCACTACAGGAGGGGCCGTGGAGGTTTCCAGGCAGCCACCGCAGATTTTCTGCGGTACTATCCCCTACCCACTTCTCAGGTGTGGTTACATTCCAATGGCAGATTATTCCTGCTTCTGCAATAGAGACCTCAGGGAAAGCCCCATGATGACTCCATATCCGTTCCCTCCCTTGCTTCTCAGAAATCACATCATCTCTTCTTACAGCCTGTTCCAGCTTAAATGACCTCCTCAAACTATTAGTTTTCCTTAATGTCATTTTCTTTCCCCATACTTAGAACTCTTATATTAAAACCTGTATCAGCCTCCGCCTCTACAGCCAGAATTTTCAGCATAACTGGAGGCATCCACGTCCCACAAAAACAACACAGAGGAGTGACACACACATAGAGTATCAACAACACAATCCAGCTTCTCTTATTCACAAACCAAAGTGAATGTTTTTTCTCAGTCCTCACACCCTCCATCATGCACCCTCAAAATGGCTGTGATTGTTTCGCTATGAAACTAGTTCCTCCTCCCTCTGCGCTTACCAAGTATCGTATCTTCTGTAATGCAGAGGTCTTTTGCCATGTGAAATCCCTGTATAGTTATGCTGTCAGATTCCTTGGGCACTTCTGACCTCCAAGCCCTCCATCTGTTCCTTCATATTCCTCCTGTACTTCAGGATCCCTACAAACACCTTTTTCTTCCCCTGTATCCCCAGAGTTCTTTACCTTTGCCCCTCCTTTAGCCTCCACAAGGCTGGCTTTCCCAGCCTTGGGCTGGGTCTTCATACAGCTCTAACCAAGAGATCTTTCCTAGTCCTTTGGTGGTCAACACACGATGTGATGGAGAACTGTGTCCAGCAGTGGCAGGTGGAGTGGCTTCTCCTTCAAACGTAATGATCCTTTTGCAATTACGGATGTCTTACAATTCCCCTGGCTCTCGGATTAATCCCATCCCATGTTCATTGGAGTTAAACAGCGCTTCTCTTCTCTTTCTTGCCAGGCTCAGTCTTGAAGCCCAGATTTCAAGCATTTTCACTGGAAGGTCAGCGGTTTGTTTTGTCACGGTGTTGTCCTGACCTCACCCTGTAGCTGCTGTAGTGTCTGTACCTCTGCTAATAGGTACGGCCTTTGTTTAATACAAAGGCGTGAAGTGCATTTCAGCCTGTGGTTTCTGGGTGATAAGAGAAACTCCTCCCAGCACTGGTCACTGAAATGCATACAAATGAAGGACAGAAGCGATAGGAATTAAGTGACCGTAATTCATAGTGACCTGGGTTTTTACTGGCATCTGCATTAGTAACATATCTGATCTTATAAATTACAGATGTTATTTTTCTAGGAAATTCTCTTAGTGGGAAACTCCCACTATTTTAAATAGCTGAACTAGGTACTGAAAAAAACCCTATCTGATTTTAAAGGATATTTTAAAACTATTCCAGGCCATAAATAGGCTGTTTGTAAACAGGATGCTTTGTGTACGTTTAAACTTTGTCAGGTCCTCTCAAAGGGAGGAAATGCCAGCATGACAGTCCTGTTAGTCCCTTGCAGGTTTTAAAACTGTTACATTCCTAATTCTTAAGATACATTTCTATAAAATATTACTGAGTTCTGATAACCATCAATAATTATTTTACTAGGCAGGAAATGAGACTACATCCTCTTAAAGAAAAAGACAGTACAACAGACCCCATCCTGTTCAGAATTCCCCTTGACACCTTGATCTCAGCAGGCATAGCAGCAGCGCCCTGTGGGTGAGGGGTGACGTCAGTCCCGGAGAGGCCCTGCAGCGGTACCACATCGCTGGGAGAGGCTCAGCCTCTTCTCAGCAGCCGCATGCCAAGCCCACAGACACAGCTCCCGCGCTGGCTGTCACTGCTGGGCTCAGCCATTCCCTCGCAGCAGGACAAGAAGTAAGAGCCCCACCAGCCTCCACCTCAGCGATGTCCTGCAGCGGAACCGCCTTTATGCCTTGGTCATCTTTTCCTCACTCAGCTCTTTGGTGACATTTCACTTCAGGATCAGTAGTTTATTGATAATCTGACACCTTCTGTTCTCTTTTCACCGCGGTGGCTGCTCCCTGTACTTCAGGAAAGCACCAGGTCACATCATAGCTTAGGCTCGCTCAAGACCGGGCGTCTAACTCGGTGCTTAGAGTTAGACTCAGCCTGCCTTTGATCATGTATGGCAACTAACCGAAGGATTTGTAACAACGTCCGAACCTGTCCAAGTGACAAAAGATTGTCCGGGGCACGTGGCTGTGGTTTTTAACATCATAGGGGTTTGAGTCTGCCTCAATGTATGAATAGGCAGCTCTGCTTGAAAATACTCTCTGCAAGGAACATGAGATCTTCTCTGCTGAAGTGGACGTGAAGTTTCGAGCCACACCTCGAGGCTTCTTTTTTTATCCCTGTCCGTAGAACTGCACTTTGCCCACGTATTCTGGTAGACGAGGTGGCCATGTCTCCTTGAGAAAGTTTATGTGTAAACTTTCAGTGATAGGCGTGTTTAGAAAAAGCAATCCAGTCAAAACTCAGTCCTCCAGACCTTAATCCTGTCTAATCCTTTGGCGGGACTTTATTTTAGGCAGTTTGTTACACAGTCTTCCCAAATACTTTTTTTAGTGTAAGTGGATGGTAAACAAAGAGAGATTTTCTTTGCACGCTTGTGAAACTGTTGTGTCTGTTGTTAGGTAAGAGGGGGGATCAGTATACACCTAACGGTGAGAGGGGCAATACTTCCAACTGTCCTGAATGCCTGCCTGCAAGGGGGGCAGATTTTCAGCCCACAGATATAACTCCCTCTCTGAACATGAGAGGTTTTGCAGTAGGCAGCCAAACATCCCATGTCATCCACACTGACATCAAGACATTCTAACATTCAGTCATTAATAACATTTTAAAATCCTTGCCAAAGAATCTGGCATGCACTTCGTTGCCTCCTCCCTCCAGGCATTATGCGTGTTACTCTTGCAGTGAAAAGCTCATCATAAAATGAAGCAGATCTTTAAGCGGTACAGCAATTTTAAGAAATAGCGGTAACTTAGCAGATATTAGTACAGAAGTAAATCCACCAAAATTTTCTATTTCAAGAGCCACACAACCAGTGAAACTACATTTTACCCATTCAGAACTATCACCTTGTGTTGGTCCAATACTTTTCTCTCAATTAATTGAAAACATTGGTTATGTCCCACTTAGAAATATGTTTGTTTTAAAATTTGGTAAATTTCACAGAAACTTTCTGTGTAATTTTTAGGCATTTCTTCAATACTGTTGATGTGGCCCAAAAGTGGAAAAATATTCATTCATTTCTTAGGTGACATTTGTCCTGGGCTTCAGTGACTATTTCATTGTTTACGCTGGACTTATTTTAAAGGCTTTTAGCTGTGAAGGAAGCTTAGAGGAGACATCCTCTAGGTCTGAAAACCCCAGACAAGTGTTGCCAGCACTTTGTCCACACAACACAGTGCCATTGTCTCTTGTAAATGAACAAGCAGAAGAATAATGTAAACACTTTGGGGCTTCAAACTAACCTTATTGCTAGAACCAGGTGGTCTTTGTCAGCCTCAGTAAGGGTTTCTGTAGCACTTACCCTGTTTTGGAGATCCTCAGGCTTAGGTAGTACCAGTCACAATGCAGCTCATTCCTGACTGCTCTGCAAGATGAAAGATCATGTTCTGGTGTCGTAGTGAACATGCATGTTCTTCTACATCCAGATGTCTCTTTAAATCCTCAATGTGCCTGTCTAAATCCTTGAATATCTAAAAGAAGGAAGGTACAACCGTGCTCTTTGTTTATCAAGGAGATAAAGCCTTCATTGTAGGTTGATGGATTGAGGAGAGTCTTGTTGTCTCCACTATATCCCCTCCACCTCAGGAGGGATCCATACAACGTAGATGCACTAGCTTCGTGCTCTTCAGTCTGATCCCTGCATCACATCTACCGATAACAAAATTCTTCTGCCTTGTAAACACTTGCAGAATTGGGTCTTACCGCAAAACGTCAGGAGCTTCCCTTCACCTGCACAAGCTGCATAACTAACGAAAGGCAACGAGCTACAGCAGAGAGCCCACCCAAAGAGCTGGGACTCAAATCAGCCTCTCCAGCCAAAATAGCCCTGCCTCCCAAGAGCAGAGCTCTCCCTCTAATCCTTTTGCTGGAGGCTGGAGAGGAGTGAGGGCAGTTTGAGCACCTACAGTTGCCAGTGGCAGCAGGAGCCCTCCAGCGCTCTTTTGAACCTTCTCAAGTCTTGCTCCATTTCCCTGCAATAGAGAGGAACCTCAGAAGCCAACAAGGCGCAGGAAGGGGTGCTTTTGGAGGTACTAAAACACCCTCATAAAAACTCACTGATTCTTCCGCAGGTGTGCAAAACCCATGAGGTTCTTTCCTTGTCACCCACCACCACCTTCTCTTTCACCAGCTGACACAGCTGGCTCCTGTCTCTGCTGCAGGACTTGCAGGGAGAAATGTTGTGTGAGGTTTGGCAACTGGACAGTTTCCACAGACTGGAAGTTAGATGGACCCAGCTGAGATTGCACAAAGACTGCAACTGGATCAGATACAGTGTCATCCAAACTGTGTGTTACTGCTCACGGAGCCTCACTGCTTCATCCCCGACAGCCTCGGGTTCATTGTTAATTCTGTTGCTGGTGTTGCGGTCACTTGTCATCCATAGCTGTGAGAAGCCCTAGAACGCAGGGCTCTGCCCTCACCTGATTCTGAATAGCCCTGATACCTACTGAAAAAGGATTGCAGCTTCTCAGAAGTGAATTAAATCCTTTTGTTGTCGGAATAAGAACGTGCAGTGCTATTGTGAGTAATAGTTGGGGTTATTTTGTTCGCTCGTAATTCTCCCGAAACAAACAAAGATGTGCCAAAGTAGATAAACTGCAGAAATAGCAAATAGTGTGTTGAAATAACAAACGCTGATAACCCACAGAAGTGAACTGAATCCAGTATGAGTTTTATCCATCCAAATAGCTGCATTAAATCATTGCTGAACACTATTAACCTGCCACATTTAGAATGGAAATGTGCACATTTTTATTTGCCTCTCTGACATCCTGATTTCTTTGTAGAAAATCTTTCTTCTTTTTTGCATTAGCTGTGCTGCAGCCACACTATTTTTTGAAAAAAATTTATCAATGATAGCAAGGTTTAATTTACAGTTTCCCATTTACTCAATAAGGGTCCAGCCTTCCCTGGCAGAAATCCAGCAAAGAGCCAGGAAGCTGAAGTTTGCATTTCCATGTTCTAATTCAGCTGATGAACATGGTGTGAGCCATAAAAACACAGAAAATAGAAAAACCTTCAGAAATGTAGCTTAGACAGGGGTGCAGGCAGTTACTTCAGATTGTCAGTGGATCACTGAATAGCCTAAGAAACCTCATTTTGCGTATCTGCTCTGCGCATTCCACAGGAGTCACGTTCCCCAGGGAGCGCATGCCCAGGTATCACACTGAACCTGTGTATTGCTTGAGGACTGGGAAGGATGAACTGGTGAAGCTGCCGTTCTCTTGCTCTGCTGACCCGTGTCCTGCACTCGGGTGTTTTTCTGATGTAGTATAATCTATTTCTACAGAGCTTGCGCGACTTTTGTTAGAAACAGTTAGGGAAATAGATGACCTGACACTGTACACAGATGAGGAGGAAGTTCCCTTTGTTGCCCTGTCAACAGCTGATGCGTTGTTTTCTTCTACAGGTCATGGACTGCGCCATGCCACTGATCGGGGAGCACCAGGCTGAAGACAGGCAGCATATAACTGAGCTAGTCGTAAGCAAAATGAACCAAATGTTGTCCAAAACTCCTATGCCATCTCCTCAGAGACCCACTGCCACTCAGCAGCCTCAGGTAGGAACCTTCTGGTTTTAAAATAGAGAATCTGATTCTATCATTTTAAGCTCAAACTTTTCTTCAAAGGCTTTGGCTGGAAAACTATGCAGACACACCCTGCTACAAAGATTCGAGAACTTATCAACATGTTTCATAGACTTCATGTGTAAATGAGGTTATCTCCAGCTGTGATCGAGAAGTCCAAGTGTTGCGGTGGTTCTGCCAGTAAACGGGTAGCTGTGGACTCTGAGAATTGGCAGGCCTTGTGTTGCTCCCTTTCAGTTACATCTGTGTAAAATAGCACGGATGTAATAAGAAGCACTGCCATAGACAGTCCTTGTCCTGAGGATGTCAGAAAGAATACTAAGACAATAGTTCTTGTTCTTGTGGGAAAATGAACCACATGATAACCTCTTTTTTAGTGCTGAAATTAATGAAAATACCTTTCAAATCTAGGAAACTCCTGAAATACGTTTGGCATACTAGAAAACTTGTGTCAAAGATTGCAAATGGATGTGTTCCACTTATTTTGTCTTCCATGGCCTGATAGTTAACGTGTGGGGGTGCAGAATTCCGCCCCTGGCCTTGCTACCTTTCAGCCTTTGGAAACCATCTTTGTGTTTCAACTTCCACGCTCTACAAAATGTGAAGTTTGTTTCGTTGATCCTTTAAATTACTTCTGAGAGTGTGGTGTTTTTCTAAAAGGCTCTAAGAACATAAAGGTTTTGCCTTTCTGAATTGGAGAGGTATGGATTTGATGGGTGGACTATAAGGTGGATAAGGAATTGGCCAGGTGGCTGCATCCGGAGTTACAGTGAACACCTCAATGTTCAAATGGAAACCAGTAACAAGTGATGTCCCTCAAGGGTCTGCACCGAGACCAGTGCTGTTTCATTAATGACAGACATAGTGACACTGAGCGCACCCTCACAAGTTGGCAGATGACACCAAGCTGAGCGGTGAAGTCAGTACCCTCGAGGGAAGGGATGCCACCCAGAGGGACCTGGATGGCAGGGTCCTGCACTTGGGTCATGGCAGTGCCCCAGTATACTGGGTCACGAGCAGATTGAGAGCAGCGTTGCAGAGAGGACTTGGGCAACTTGGATGGAGGACTTGGGTGGATGAAAAGCTGGACATGAGCTGGCAACGTGCAGTTGCAGCCCAGAAGGCACCTGTGTGCTGGGCTCATCCCCGGCAGCGTGGGCAGCAGGTGGAGGGAGGGGATCCTGCCCCTCTGCTGCGCTCTGCTCTGGGGAGACCCCCCTGCAGTGCAGAGGGGATCCAGCTCTGGGCTCCTCAGCCCAGCAGAGACACGGAGCTGCTGGAGCAGGGCCAGAGGAGCCTGAGGAGTGGCCTGAGAGTGGAACCCTCTGCTGGGAGGAGAGGGGAGAGAGCTGGAGGGGTTCAGCCTGGAGCAGAGAAGGCTGCAGGGAGACCTTAGTGCAGCCTGTCAGTGCTTCAAGGGGGGCTATCAAAAACATGGGGACAGAAGTAGAACTTCCATGTACTTCTGTTAATAAAATGAAGGAATACGCCATGCCAGTGTATTCCGATACAAAGTACTGAGTCCTGCGCGGCTGCTCTGTACCAGCGCAGCTCCGTGGTAATCCGTTTAGCAGCAGAATGAGCCAAACTGTAATACAGGCATTACCAAGCCTAAATCAAGAATCTATTTTTACTCCCAGTAGGCTCCACACCAGGTAAACAATTTGAAAACAATTTTGTGGCATACCTCAGACAGACTAGCTCTTGAGGCAGAATGACTAATTTGTTCTTCAAATATATCATCATGCTTTCAGTTATAAAAATACCCCATCCCACATAAAAAAGTGGTGTGGCTTCTATTTATATTACAGCCACTTGAAACTGAGCACAAAATTGTTTCAGCCACGGAAACACATACAATGGAGAAGTTTCCATCCAACACGACTCAAGTCCATTGTAAAGGGCACTGAAAAAGAAAGAAGAAGGGGCAAAGAATAAATCACCTTATGCCAAAATACAGATTCTTTTAGGATTAGTAAATTGGCCATGTATTAAAATGACGCCAAGAGTCAAACTGAGAGTTGCCCAGAGCATACAAGTCAACGTAAATCAAAATTCAACACGGTAACAGACATTATTGTAACATTAATAGATTCACAGGCATTTGGGGCATTCGGTATTCCATGTTTTGGGGAATAAAATGTAAGGTCATGAGTCAGCATGTTTCCCTAGATTTTAAAGAAGACAAGGGAGGAGGAATGTCGGTGGGTACTGGTGTCATCCAAAGAAACTGGATATCTGATGTATGTAAGTTTTTACTCATTTCAAAAGAAAAACTGCCCATGTAAGTCCAGAATGAAAACAGGAGACGAGGGACATTTTAAGTAATTTTCTCAGTTCCTCCACCATTGCTTTGCTGGTCACGTCCACAAAGAGGTTTTCCTCCTCTTAAACAAAAACATTATGGATTAATCTAAAGACAGTATTTGCTGGCTGGCTGCTGAGCTTCTGTTGGATTCTCCTGACCTTGGGTTACTGAAGAATTCAGCCTTTGCTAAAGGCAACAAGATATTATCCAATGTTAATCTTCTTTGCCTTACCCTATCCTTAAATTATGGATTGCAGTTGACCAAAACCAGAGATACCCCTTCAGAATATTTGCAATATCTGTTGGTCTTCCCCTCAGGTAATCAGACACAGCTTCCTTAAAATTTGCCTTGTTACATTGTCCAGCTTAGGACAGACAAGGGGGATCTGAATTTCTAGCTGAATTGCAAATCCTCATTAATCTTCCCAGCTTTAAGGGAAAATCATGAAACAGGTCTGTAGTATTTAACACAGATATCTCCTCACGCTGGGTTAACTTTTCCTAAGAACGTGGGTTGTTTTCCTAAGAACAGAATCAGTTTGTTAAAACCAGCTGTCCCTTTCGTCTTGAACAGTCTTCTCCTTTTCTCAGCTAGGAGATTATTTCCTATTCCTGAGAAGTACAGTCCATTCGTTTGCGGGGCAGGGGGATGCTGCCCGTTTCTGCTGGTCACCTAATATGCAAGGCCGGTATCTACCCCAAATCAACTACATCCATATGTATGTGCAGTCTTGGAAACCAAAGTCATATAAATATCAAAGAGAGAGTTGTGTGTTCTGCTGCTTCTGCTCTGAAATGAACAGTTGGCAGTCAGTAGTACAGCTGTAGCTGTGCCTTGTTTAGAGTCCCCTTATTATCTACGCGGGTTTTGAAAAGGGGTTATAATCTATCCACTGCTGTGGCGTGGGGGGCGTCAGACATAAAAGAACACGTCAATCTATAAATGCCCGCCGTGGTCAGTACGATTCCAATTAACGATCCATCAGAAAACAAATCAATGATTGGGAAAATAAGTCTTTGTTTAGAGCTTCGAAGCCAAATCTTGATGGAAATGATTGGCCTCGCAATATGCTCTGAAGGCCAACAAAGTTCTCTCTGTCTCAGTGCCAGAAGGAGCAAATCCCAGAGGCAGGGACCTCAGACAACTGTCTTGTTTATGTTAAAACCTCAGAGGTGCAGGTGCTGTGATTCTTAAAGCCCTTAAATCTATAGTCTGAGGTATCAGATGCATCAGTAGCTTTTAAATATTTATTTTGTATGTTACAGATTTATCTGTAATGTGTTCCGCTGGGACACGGGATGGCAGGGAATCTGTGATGGAGAAAAGCCGCAGTTTGCAGCTCTGTGCCACACCTCCTGCCCCCTGACTCCGGCTGCAGCAGCAGACGGGGGCTCAGGCTCTTCTCTTGTGGTCCAGGCTGCCGTTCACTGCCGAGTTGTGTGGGGACAGGAGGCGGTCTGGATGACGGGATTCAGAGCTCCCCAGGTGTGCTCTCACAGCTGCTTTACGAGCCTTCGCCCTCCAAAGGAAAGCAAGGGTTCCTGGACCCCAAGAAGTTCTATCTGATAGAACTCTTTCCAAAACCACAGTTGTTTCTATTTAATTTACAAGCATGTCAGCTTGTTTTACTCACAACCATGATGAAAATACATAATAGAACTTTACCAGGCAATATGATTTGAGTAGAAGTTTTCCAGGAGACAAACCTGCTCTACTTGCAGGCAATAAAATTACGGAAATCTAAATTTCTACCATTTATAACCTCTTTGAATACTTTTGACGGATCTTTTGAGAAAACTTTTCCAAATCTTTCCTAAAAGACCAGCCAGTAGGTGAAACCCCGCAGTGAAGTGGAATCACTAACCTCTGTCTCCATCTGGTGATAGGAAAGATCACTGCGGAACCTTCTGCATCTGGGTTTGCAGAGCCCTGCAGGTGGTCGCCCTGCGCAGGCTGTTTTGTGCTTGTTTCTGCTGCAGCATTTGTACATAAACCAACGATAGTAAAACGTGCTCAAAGTTGCATATCAAGTCGTGCTATGAGTTGTGATGAAGTAAGATCTGTGTAGAATATTACACTGTGCATAAGTACTGCCGTAAATACAAACGGTTATGGTCATGTTAGCTGTTAGTTGAAGCTGAGGAAAACCGTATTAGGAAAATGTTTTTCCAGCCCAGCTCTGTTAAGACCATGTTGCATTGTCCACAAAAGAATAAGGAATTTATTATCCTTAATGGAAGGAAGAGGTCAGCGCACCAGAGACACAATATCCATCAGGACGTGCTCCAAAGAGCACAGCATTCCCGGCGCCATCCTGGTTCTGTCTGATGTAGAAAAAAGGAGTACTGGTGCACCAGTAATGAACCAGTAAACCGTGCTGAAGTATAGAGGACAGTATTTTAGTCATTTCGAGACTATAATAGAGAACCTCATTTCTTAGTACTCTTCTCTAACATGTTTTAATACCTTCTTCACTCTTCACCCACAGAGGAGTTGAGTACAATTACATCAGGTCCAATAGAGACAGGGGTCAAGGAGCCCTTCCTCAGCTGTTGAGAGATCTGGCTTGGTTTGTTTCCATTTTTCCTGTTGTTCTCTTTATCGTGTTTATTATTCATTCCCTGAGCCCTTATGTGATTTGACTAGAGCCAAGCAGTTTTTGTTTTCCTATTTTCAGAGAGAAAATTGAATCAAATGTGACCGTAGTGTAAGTAACAGCGAGTATTACCTGCAGAGAGTCCATTATCAAATTACCTGCTCCTCGGCTTCCACAGGAGGAGTCCCGCTTCTATTACCTTCCATCCCTTGGGTTTTCTTGTTTTTAAAGCAAACTACTTATGAGCAGCAATTTGTCAAATCACTGAACCTTTACAATGGCCAGACACTAGAGTTACCTGATTTGATCTCAACGGGGGGGAGAATGCACCTGATGCGGATGGATTCCGTCACGGAGTTACCTGGAAATCTAGAATTTTGGAGAAGTGAACTTCTCTGCAAATTACTTCTCTAATTAAAATGCATAGTGAGTTACTGTTGTGACTTAAAGGAAAATGAGTCAGGCAGCAGCAAGACGCCTTCCTAAAAATACTGTCAGAGAATATAAAACATGGTCAGGAAAACTCATAAGGATCAATGAAAAATATTGCTGGGACCGAACACGAAACACAGTACCTCCAAAGGTTATGGAAGTCAAAAGCCGTTCTTAAAACTGTCATGTTAAAGCACTTTGTGAAATTGCCCAGGGAGGTGGGAGAAGCCCCATCGCTGGCACCATCCCAGGTCAGGCTGGCCCTTGGGGCTCTGAGCACCCTGCTCTGGGTGCAGATGTCCCTGCTCCCTGCAGGGGGTTGGACTGGGTGGGCTTTAAAGGTCCCTTCAAGCCAAACCAGTGTGTGTTTCTCTGATTGGGACCCCTCTCCTGCAGGGAGTTCGGTTCTTTGAGTCCTAGCGACATCTCGTGGCATGACCCGTGTGGGAGAACTGGTTGTGAGAGCTGGATGCTAATCAGTGTAACGATGTGGTGCATCGTATTACAGCAGCTGTATGACGGTAAACCAGGAATTGGGTCCAACGTGTTACAGATACTGAATGCTCCCCATTCACAAATTCCTCCTAATGCTGTTGTAGTGTATTTGTTCCGTTTATTGTCATGATTTTAGGATGGCATTTCAATGTGCCGCCTTAAGGTGCACGTGTAGGTAAGTGTCTGTATACACACACCATGTTTAACTGGTGTATTTGGAAGAGGAGATGCTTATTTTAATCAAAGGGAGGTTTGACCTTTTAGGTTTTTTATGTTTGTGAATGTATATGAAAACCAGCTGTTGCCCTTTTAGATCCTAATATAAATGTATGGAATTAAGAGGAGCAGAAGAAGATAAACACGCATGGACCGTGAGCACGCCACGTCCTGGTAGAAGGCCTCATTTGAGGCACGCTTCATTCCAGCTAGATTTACAACAGTCGAGTTTATTTACCACAAATATAAAATGTGTTCTACTACACCGAGGATGCTTTGTTTCATCTTTGAATGGACACCTACTCAGGGCAGATCCTGTGTTCTTTGTGTGAGTGAGGAAGGTCACCACAGAGGCAGAGACTTTAACTGCTGGACCAAGGATGTGCTTACCTTTAAAACCGTCCCTATTCATTACACAGAACTTGCTTTATTTTAAGTGTTTGAACTTGACATTCAGGTATTGTAATACATTAAAAAACAAAGTTAACGCAGGAAAATAACCCCAAACATTTTTAATATCAACAGTAATTAAAGGACAGTGGGACACAACATACAGGTGTTGAGCAGAGACTTTACTATCAACTTGCTGGTGAAAGTTAAGCTAACCTGTTTTAAAATATTTACTGAGGTCCCATCTCAGGAGATGGAACAATCACCAAGGGAGGTGTGGGGCTACTACTCAAATCTGTGGCTTCTGGTGAACAGAAGTAACAGGTAAATAGCTTTGCTGGGGATTTGCTGGTGATAAATGGCCTGGTTGATAGTGGTAATGGCTCGTGAATGTATCCATTAAATGAGGGTGATTAAATCAAAACACTAATAAGTGCTTATCTTCTAAGCTTGGTTTGAAATAGTGCCAAGAGCTAAACAAATGTGCCTTTACTGTGCCCTTTTCAAAGGGATCTGATGCTGCTTGGACTCTAAGAGAAAACATACCAAGGGGCACGTATTAAAGGTTTAGGATTATTTGGTCAAAATTTCTACTGACATCAACAGAAATTTGTCCAAATGAAACAAAACCTTTCAGGATGTGACCTTTATTATTATTATCATTATTATTATTATTTCTGAGTGCTCTATAGACTCTATATTGAATGCTTATCACCAGTAGTGATGGAAAAATACATGGTCCCTGCAGCCAAGCCGAGCAAAGCGCAGTAAGAGAAAGAGCTGCTACAGAAGTACTTGTTCAGAGGGAAGCCCAAAGGGAAAAGCCCCGCAGGCAGCCTGACAGAGTCAACCGTCAGGACCAGGAGGCTTAGGGTGACTTCAGCTGTCCAAAGGATACAGTGCTTTAGCCTTAGTGCTGGTAGACGACACCTAATTTTTAAGTAATCATGAGCCCACCAGCGCAGAATAGCCTTTTATGTTCTCAGTAGACTTCTGTGAGAAGTAGCTTTTCTGTCCCAGAGGCATTTTTTGAGAGACTTAAAAAAGTGTCCTCATTCCTTTGGAGAGCAAAACCCAGCCTTTTCCAAACGAAACCAAGGAAAACAGTGATCCCACCATTACAGAGCAGGCAATAGCTGCCGCACAGACAAATAGAAAAGGAGAATCTCAGTTAGATCTCACCGATTTCTCTTAGCGCTGTGATTACTACCATATAACATCCTTTCCATTTTTTATTTTATCTTTTTAATCAGTTTTTAATCTCTGGGTTTGTTTATTTAAGCTGAACCTAACAGAAATGTCTTTTTTTTTTTTTTCCCGAGGCTTTTCCTAGGTCTCCTTTCCTTTCCCTGCGATGGTGGTTGTTTCCCCTCTACTTTTTTTGTTATCATTTTCTGGCTCCACTTGACTTCTTTATTTGATTTTTCTGACCTTTTAATTACAACCTGTTAAGCAAAGCTGTTTGGCTTTACTCCATGTTTAACTTGCAAGGACTCTGTCCCTCTCCCAGGCAGACATTGCCTCAGTTTATTTTGAATAAGGACCATATGCTAAATACATGTTAGAACATTTAAACAAGGATAAGCACCAAGAGGAATTATGGAGAAATCCAAATCAGAGCAGCTCATTTTCAACTATTCTTGATTTATCCATCGAAAAAAGAAGCATCGCTCCCCACCACCACTTCAGAGAGCAATCTGATGGTGACGCAGTGCTCCACCTGGCTTGCTGTCAGTGGAGCAAGCTTGTCTTCAGCTGCTTATACGTCGTTCTCCAGTCTCTCGATTCTGGGAGACACTCAGGAAGCTGCTCAGAGTTCAGACCAACCACCAATACCTCCTCTGTATGGCTGTGTACTCGTGCGGCACCAGGAGAAAAGAGATGAGAAGCACGTGCAACAGAGATGCAAGACAGAGATCTTGTCTGGATGGAGGGGTCTCATCTGGATGGAGAGGTCTTGTCTGGATGGAGGGGTCTTGTCTGGATGGAGGGGTCTTGTCTGGATGGAGGGGTCTTGTCTGGATAGAGGGGTCTTACGCTCTGTCCATTGACTAGAGTTCTGCACTTTGCTGTTGTTCAGGGGAGAGCTCAAGTGTTTCACCCGGTGTACTACCTCTTTTCCGTGCCTCCTCCTACTCCACTGTTCTGTTAACACTGGTGCAGTAGTATTGAAATAAAATGTGGGTTATGAAACTGGACTTGAGTTAGTTCCACCATCTTTTTCTCCAGACTTTCTTGTTTCAAAGCATAAACTTCAATTCTGAATGGGTTCAGGTGAAGTTCTGAAGATCTTAATTTCTTCCTGTTCATGCAAGAATCACTTGCCATCCCATATTTAAAAAAAAAAAAATTGCTTTTTTGTTTTAAGACTGGAGGAGTAGATACAGCCAGGGTCAAAGTTCCTGAGTTCAGGGGTCAAAACCTTCCATACAACTTCCAGCAACAGCACAGGATTTTGCCACTGTGCAGCCCCAAGGGGTGCCTTATCCTCCCTGCGTACAGAGGTGTCTGTACACGGGGAACGGTGTAAGGAGGTTAACAGCCCAGTAACTGGCAGTAACAGTTCCCCTAGAGACGACGTACCACTTTCACTTGCTGTCCACCTGTCTTGCAGGTCTCACCCTGGTAGAGACGCATCTTAGCCTCAGCTACTTTAGCACGCAGGGAGGGGGAGCTCTCTCCTATCACATAGCCCACATTCCTTCCTTGTCCGTGGGGAGCAATTTTTTCACTGGAAGGCTCAGCCTGAAAGCTGCTGAGCAAGGGCATGCTGTTAGTGTTCCCTTTTCGGACCCAGAAGCTGAAATCTGGCTTCATTACTGCAGCAAGAGCTGCATCCTTGTCCATTAGAATTATGGATTGGCTCTGGCAGGAACCATCTAGCTTCAACAAGCAATGCTACTTAGGAAATTCTTCTTCCCTAATAAGCTGAGAGCTACTTTTCCTCTGGAAACCTCATCTCTCTGGGGAATGGGATTGGTTTTGTTCAGCAGAATAATGGAAAGTAGGGCTGGAATGGACACTGGGAGGTCAAAAGCTGCTCTAAATTTTTGAATTTTTTATCACAACTTCAACAAGAGGAAACTCCAGGCTGGCATCGATTTTGCTGGGAGTACCTATTCCACACAGATTTCCTCAGTGGAGAAGGGCAAGGCCAAACACTGGTACTCCAAAAAACTGTAAAAAGCAGGAGCCAACTCTCCTCCAGGTGCCCTTTTGCACTAGACAAAGTGAAGGTGGCTTCTTTTTAAGGTGTGCCTTACCACATCTCTCCATCACAGCTGTAACGTGGCCTGTTTCACCGCCCTTCTCAGTCCACAGGGAATCTAGAATATCGTAAAGAGCAAACCCTTTGTAGTCCTCCTCAGCACCACTGGCAACACCGTGAAGCAGACGCACCCCCTGGGCCAGGTTCACCCGCACCGGGGACAGCCTGAGCCGGCAGCTGGGTAGTCTGCCAGCTGTACTCACTACACGGCACATGTATTAAGCAGTAGGCAACGAGGTGCTAAGGAGTTTCTTACTTTGGATGCTCCCTATCAGGATGCCGCTTCCAGGTCTCATTGCTCGGCTGAATTATCCAATACGTGCTTATCCCAGCCTGGTCTTTTTCAGTTTGTACCCATTTCTTCTTGGTTCACATTGTCCCGTGGTCTGGGTTGTTCTCTGGCTGTTCTTCACCAGTACAACATGGTTATAAAAAGCAGCTGTACAGTGTTCTCGCCTGCATTTTGCTAAACGCAGCAAGCTTTCAAATGCTGTCGGAATAGGCTCTTCCATCTGCCCGGGCAGTTTAATAGCACTCTTCTACGCCTGATCCGCTTACATCCGTCTCTCTTGCGCAGGGGTGATGTAAATGACTCACAGCGTCTTGCCTGACACCTAGGGAAAATACTTCACTGAATGGGTGATAAGAGTTCGGGGTTTTCACTGTGCAAATCTTGCTGGTTGGATTTCGGTTAGTGAGCTCTGCACTTCTGACAGATGCGTGTCATTGGTCCGTAAGTAAATTATTTTGAACATTGCATTTAAGTTTTGGGGTTTTTTTTAACTCCGCTCATCAAGTTCCTCTTTCTTTAGGATATTTTGGTCCTGTAGTCTTTCGGCTCTGTGTCATACACAGGTTTTAGAAGAACACGTGATTTTTTTATGCCAACTTTAATTAATGAAAATTCTGCTTGAGTTCTACATCCCAGGTGCATCCTCACTGTTAGTTTTTCTTCAGCAGCTGCCCATCTCCTCGGTAGCCTCTTCCTCACCCGCAGTGTAATTCCTGTAGTATTAGTGCTTTACCTCCTCCAGTGTCACTTGTCCATTTCCAGTCATGAGAGGTATCTCGTATGGAATCCTGTGCTTCATGAGTCAGCTGCTTTTGATTTCTGAGATGAAGAATATCTGGTCTGAACAATGTGAGCCCAGGAAAACCTTTGATTTTTACCTCCATCTCATCTTTAGCTTTTATCCCACCTGCTGTCTTGCCCTTGCTCCTGTATGTATCATAATCCTTGACGCTCCAAACATTCCTTTGCTACTGACACTGTACTAGAATTATCTAAATTACCTCTCTCCTTAGCAACCACATATTTTCTTACTTTTTTTACTTTACTGTTTTACTATTTATTCTTGTTCCTTTATGAGCTCTAACACAGCTCGTATTTGGGCAGTTCTCAGTTGATCCCTCTGCTTCTTGACCTGAAAGACAGGGCTTTCCCTTCAAATATTGAAATACCTGTGAAAAGCTTCGATCGTTGCATTACAAAGAAAACCAAGTGAAACCCAAAAACAACTATATGCGCTCCAACTATAGTTCACAAAATCTTCAAACTCAGCCAAATCAAAATCAGTTTTTGCTGAGACTTAGTTTAGCATCTCTTCTGCCCAAGGGCTATTTTCCTGCCAAGTTGCTGCTTTTGCTCCCACCCATTTCAACATTCTTCAGACTATTCAAAATCCAGTATGAATCCAGTCAGCACTTATATAAATGTACAAGGTAAAAAAAGAAGTAATACCACTGATCAAATTGTAATACGAACTTGGTTTGAAGAACAAACGGCTCTTTCCTCCAGTTCTACCCCTGAAATTCTAAGGAGACAGTTTCAGGTACCTGTGGGAAGGAAGGAAGTGCTGCAGAGACATCTAGAGACAACTGT
This sequence comes from Buceros rhinoceros silvestris, assembly GCF_000710305.1. Lineage (NCBI taxonomy): Eukaryota > Metazoa > Chordata > Aves > Bucerotiformes > Bucerotidae > Buceros > Buceros rhinoceros. Next base: position 41,960 of record NW_010423452.1, read on the forward strand.
CTTCTAGACAAGTAGTGGGTTTTCTGCGCTGGCTATAAATAACTTAGCCCGTATTCTTAAAGATCGTTGTGCAACCAAAGCATCAATTGTTATACGCAGAGTTGAGAAATCGCTATCGTGTACTTGCAGCATTCATGTGGCTTAGAGGTTTCCACAGGTAAAGTTGTATTTTTGGGGAAGAGTTTTATAAACAGCAAATCTCCTTTGAACGGGAGAGATTCTATAAGCAGTTCTTTGTAATGTTACAACAATCCCTTCTCTTTGGGGAATTTGGATGCGATATGAGAGCTGTGTTCCATAAAATGAAAACCAAAAGGGCTCCTTATGACAGCAGTTACCACACCTCACTTAGGTAATCCTAGACCGTACTAAACACAGTCGTTCCTAGCTCTGTGCTACTAATTTTGCTCTTTAGCCCTGAGCATCTCTGAGCATCCAGGTAAGAATCTGTTCAGGGTCGTTTTCTGTGGTACATGCTACATTCTGATCCTTGATTGATTGCAAGGGTTGAACTAAGCACGAGGCAAGTTTGTAGCTCAGAACTGCAGAGCAGGAAAAGGTGTTTGTACTAAAAGAAGGGAGTTGGGAGGGTGAGCTTCTAGGCTGGGCAACAAAGGAAAAAAGAAAAAAAAAACCAAGAGGGGCGAATACATTTGCAGGACAGGTCTAGTCCAGCATCTCAGTTCAGAGAGATTGCGTTGCCTGTGAGGAGCGAGCAGCTCTTACAAGTCCATTGGCACACCACCTCGGAGAGGTGAGCAGGAACAGTCTGTGGTTAATTTGCCAGCAACTGGTGCTTCAGAAGCAACCTGGATTTCATTAAAGGCCTTGGCTCAGGACAGCAAACAAGCCTGGTTCAAAGCCTGTCTTGAATATCAAGTATCAAGGTTTCTGACTGTCTGGAAGAAAGGCTCTTGAAAAGGCCTGGATTACTACAGACCACTGAAAAACCATGAGTAAGAGTTCTCAATTAGGAATGTAATGCTAATTAGCCTTTTTGGGTCAGCCTGGGTGGGTTGGCTAATTAGCAAAAGTAATATACCCATGTGATTGGCCTGGAGTGTGGGTGAGGTTCCTGGAAGCACCAGGTGATATCTGGTGAAAAAAAAAAGGATGTGTGGGTGGTAAAATCAGGACAGCTGCAGTCAGTGACTGGAGAGGGGGAAATACATCTTCACCAGAAAGTGCACGAGGGCTCTGAACTGTCAGAGCAGTTGAGGTAAGGATGGGCAAGCTTCTAGAAGGCTTGTGGAAAGCTTAATTTAGGATAAAATAATTTCTTTGTAAGATGGAGAGATATGCAGATTGCGTGAGTACTGATGTTGTCAAGTCAATTCGGTGGGGCGTGATAAAGCCCAAGACCATTTCAGTGCAAGAACAAATGATAGATTTGCTTCAGCCTCGAGGCACGGAGGAGATAGAAGCCCTGCAGATGTTGTTTTAACATTAAAGCAGATGTGAGTTTAAACTGCCAGCCTGTGTTTTCAGTTTCTGAATAATAGATGAGTGTTACCTACGCAGTCCTTTACTTTTGTTTTAGTAGAAAAATAGCAACTCTCCTGTCCTCCCTAGTCTTCCCCCGCCTCTGCGGAGAGCCGCGCAGGCTGCTTTGTGGCCCGTGGTAAGGCTCGGAAGTCTATCGCGTGGTGACGGTGGTCGTGTTCTTTATAAAATGTTGTGCGCGCTTTCTAACGAAAGTCACGTGCTCTGTTTGATCCTCCAGAAGGAAAGAAACTCTTGGAGGTACTTAAGCCCAAGGGCTTAGGCTGTCCCTTTAAGGGCACACCCCGGTGTCCAGGCAGGACTAAGGAGGCCCAGATGTCCTCTGTAGTGCGGAGCGCCCCCGTGCCCTCAGGGCACCCAGAGAAAGGTGCCAGCTGCATCGGGACAGGGGAACTGGAATGGGAAAGGAGTTTGCTCCCTGGGGCGGCTCTCCAAGGTTTGCTCGGGGGACTGATTCCCCCAGGATCTGAGTGACTGATGTCAAGGTGGGTTGTTCCAGTGAGCTCCAGCTCTGTACCCAGAGTGGTTACCACAAACAGTTAACTACTGAAACCTGTGTGGAACAGAGCGTCAACTTCTACACGTGGTGCAGAAAACTAGGAGAAGGAGAGAAACAGAACAGGGAAGGCTTCAACCCCCTCCAAAGCTCTGTAAAATCTTGTGGTGGCTGCGCCTTTCCGTAGGGAATTCTCTTTCTGTATCCTCACCCTGACACTGATGCTGACTGAGAGCGGTTAATCTAAGGATCAGGTTTTCTGTGCGTATCATTTTTGCTCTTCTGAAGGTTGGTGACTAACTAATTAGCGTTTGGGTAAAGCAGACAGAGCAGTTTGCAGCAGCTGTGTAGGATCGAGCGGTGTTGTCTTGTGCCATGTCAAAAGTGTAACTTCTGATGGCTGTGCGGGAACTCGCATCGCTGTGAGTAAGATGTATTTCCCTGGTTCTGAGATCAAATACAAATCTACCAGAAGAAACAACCAGAAAGCTTTGCAAGAAACATGAAGTTTACTTAATTTTACATTTACTAGTTAATACATTCTGGGATTTTGCCCTCTTGACAGATGGCAATTTAATTTCTGGATCCTTAAGAAAAAACTCCCCAAACTATTAAGTCCAATGATTTAACGTATTTCAGTTTCAAAATACTAGAGATGGGCCTTGCACAAGGTTTGGATTCAAACTCCGGTGTTCCCAGAGGGTGTGCTGCTCCAGGGTTGTGGTTCAGCCCCATCTTTTCCTCTCGACAAGTATAGATTTGAAAAGGATACTGCCAAATAAATCTCCTGGTTTGAAAAGTTAAGTGTTACATGTGTTTCTAATAACATGTCAGATGAAGAAGCATGAAGTAATTTCAATTATTTTTATTATTTGTCTGTGGTTTTTGCTTCCTTCTTGCATTTTGCTTAGCAAAACAGCTTCCCTTGGGTAGTCCATCTCCCTTCCCATTTACAGGCAGCGAATCAAAGTGAAACTACCACTAGAAAAAATCCTGCTGCGCTAGTGCTTCCAGATACCAGTGAGCGGAATTAAGTGATTTCTTTAATTACACAAAGATACCTGCTGGAGCCCATGTTCGGTTCAGTCCGTCCTAAAAAGGAGAGCAGAAGCATGAGCTGCAGCCAAGCCGTTTGAGGTGCTGGGAACCGAAGGAGAAGGGCTGTGCCCCAGTGGAGGGACAGCTTGAGGCAGCACTGCTTACGCCATGGTCACGTGCCACCAAGGGAGGACAACTCTGGTTTATGAACTGGGCTTTGGATTAGTCCAGGAGTCATTGATCGTGCCAGACAGCAACTAAATCAGAAAATGTTACCTGGGATAAATTAAAAGTATATGTTCAGCCGCCACCAGTAAAGAGATTTCTAATAAAAGCAAAGTCAAATTAGTGGAAAACTGGAACTAAGCTACTCTAATTTTGTTTCTCTTCTGTTTTCAAATGTATTTTCCAGAGTGGATCACTAAAGGAGCCAGAGCCAAACAAAATCCCACCTCAGCGACCACCACCTCAAGGTTGTTTACAGTACATTCTCGACTGTAATGGCGTTGCAGTAGGACCAAAACAAGTCCAGGCTACTTAGATAATTGAGACCAAAAGCAAAAATGAAAAAAAAAAAAAAAGAAAGAAAAAGAAACAAACACACAATCTTAACAGCAAACATCCCAGTTTTGTTCAGTTTTTGCATTGTTTCAGTGCTGACCTGGACTGTGTTTTTTCTATGCAGTGTCAACTATACCAGTGTCTGGTTGTTTCCTTGTTCCTGTCTGTGCGTGTAATGCTTACCTGCCCTCCTCTGTAAAGCCTGCGGTCGCAGGGCTGTTGTCAACGGTGTACAAAGAATGTGCCTCTCTAGAGCCCAGTGCAACTGTACAGTATGGACGGGTAGACAGTATTTTTGGAGTATTCTATATTGTTCAGTAGAACACCTCCAAGGTGCAAATCGAACTCCTTTTGCTGACTCTGTGAGTGTGTGCACACTGTACTCATAGCCTTTATTTTTTGTGCGTGTGCATGACTAATAGGTAGGTGATCGAGATCTATTTTTAAAAGTCTAGATTAGAATTTGCTAGTGAGGCTTTTTATTTATAATTTTATAAAGTTTGTTAACATTTGAGTTTTACTTATACGCAAGTGGAAGGCTGATGTTTCAGTGACTCCATAAGATATGGTTCTTCCCAAGGAATATTTAAGATATCTTCTATTTTACATACTGGTATTCATATTTTTAGTAATTCTGCATTGAATTATTAGCTACAAAGCTATGTAAATGGGCCACCTATGTGCAATATCTCAGTGAAAGTGTGAGTATTTAATGTATCCTATTTCAATGAGGTAGTACCTTTTGTTGAATTAGAAATCTGTGGAGATTTTTAATGGAAACTAATGCAAAGACTTTAAAAAATCTTATACTTACCTAAGAGTTAAATCCCAGGTTATTTGGTGAGAAGTACCTCAAAGACTGTCCAACTTGCTGTAAAAGCTCGTTTTTTTAAACAGAGAGATATTAGGGGATGGTAGACCAAGGTACCTGTAACCAGCCCGGGACCCTGCCCTTAGATTAGAATGTGAGACCAAACCGTCAGCCTCTCTCTCTACCAACTCAGGTCTATATGTTAAACCTAGAACTACCCAGCTGGCTGTAAAGCAAGCGCAGTCCCAGCATTGTCCACATAAATAGGGTTTATAATAACTGCTTGAAATCAAACGTGCAGAGAGCCTGGAGACGCCTGACAACTGCCAGATCTTCTGTAGGTAAATTATTTGTGATTTGGGCATAACCAATTTATAGTGTAATATTACGAGAAGGAACACAGGCGGGCGGTTAGTCTGGTGTGAGAAATCTAGCCTGGGATCACAAGCTACGCAGGGCTAGCATACCATAAAGCTTAGTTGCTAGTGAGCCACAAAACTATAATTTTAATCCTGATTGCGTACAAAGATGAGTAGTGGCCATTAGTTTAGCACAAACAATTTAGTTTAAAGGGAAAACAGCCTTATGTTCTACTTTTGTTTTCCCTA
>NW_010423452.1:47078-52163 GCF_000710305.1 Buceros rhinoceros silvestris
AGTGAGCATCATCGTTCTTCGTGTTTCTTTCATTTGTACAAGCTGGCTGGTGAGGTGAGAATTAAGGTATGCATTATTAGCTCTTTAACTGTCTGTGGTAAGTGCTGCTGTTTACTCCCTATCAGTAACTTACATGAGTATTTTGCTTTAGTGATCAGCATTTGTCTGGGTCAGTGAGCATTCCAGTCATGGCATTGGCTATTTTTATTCTACGTTAAGAAAATTCCACGTAGGATCAGGTTCAGGAATCCTTACCTCCAGACACCGTGCCAGTGGATAAACCATCCTGCCCTGGGGTGAAGAAACGAATCTGATGCCTGGTTTTCTTTAACGCAGTTGGTGTTTTTCGCGTGTAGTGGTGCGAGCAGTCACAAGTGCTTTTCACACATCTGTGAGTTGTGTGTGCAGAGAGGAGACGGGGGTTTCAGATAGGACCTCAGCTTGTTGGCCATGAAGGATTTACAAGGGCACACACTATTACTCCACACCGCAGCCAAGATGCAAGCCAAGATGTCTCTGCATGTCAGCATGCTTAGGTGCACTCTTGTGGGTAACAGGGAACAGATGTTCTACAGCGTAGGCTTAATGTTCAGTTCTGTCGAGTTATTTCTGGTAAAAGTTTCTTTCATGATTGTTGCCTTTTGTACAACCCAGCTGCAAGAAAGTGAGCAAATGCTGGAAGTGTGACAGCAGTATATCTTTTATGTGAAATATCTTGTACAGCTTAATGTGCAATAAAAGAAAGTTATATCTGTCTTCAGTGTAAAGTTTCTGGCATTCAAGCCTGTATGTACAAGTGGGGGAAAGAAACCTTTCTGGTTTTCAATCGTGAGTGAGAGGAGAGTAATGAGAAAATGATCCTTATTAAGATGTTGCAAGACCGTGTTATCACCTTCCAATATTTCCTACAAAAAGTGGTTCAATTAATGAACAGTGAAGGCACATTCCTTAACACACCGTACGTGCTATTTATCTTTCTACACCACCACACGCTGCTACAACCATATTAAAACTTAACGGAGGCATTCGTACACGCTGATCTCACACACACACTGCAGCCTCCTGTAGTAAGAGGAAAGCTAACCATAACAGCGACTTAAAGGGTAACCAGGTATCGCAGCAGTTCTCCCAGGTGTGAAGGTTTTCTCTAGAGGCCTGAACAGATTACGTCTCTTACTCCCTCTAATTATCTGTGTAAGACTAAACGTTCCCACACGTCTGGAACATCTAGAGTGGTGTCTTCTGTGATAGCCACTGCTCAGCGAAGCTCTCAGCCCGACTGAAACGCTGTGCAAACAAATTGCTCAGAGTTCCATCCTGTCCTTCCTTCCCCCTCACTCAGATGTCCTGTGTGCCTTGTCACATGCGAGACTACTCGGTCATACCAGCCGTCAGCCCAGAGAGCCGCTTTCCGACATCTGAGAGAAAGGCAGCCTGCCCGCTGGTATCTGACACAGCACTATTTCAGTCAGAAAGCAGGGGAAAAATCCCTGTGTGATGATGTAGCATCTTTCAACTGTGGATTGTGCAACCTAAGTCCCTACTCCACGTTGTAGTTTCACACTTGCTGCAGTATTTTGCTATATACTTCCTTCTCAGTGGAAAAATCTCCTTAGTAAAGAATTAGTAATGACTTTCTTGTGGTTCTTGTAATGTTCTTGACATATTTCGCTAAGGGGTTAACTAAGTTATTTAAAGCAGCTGGAAATTTTCAGTGTAAATTTGTTTTCCTGCTGTAAGAGTGAATCTAGGAGAAGTTTTACAGAAATAATTTTAAAACTTTGGAGGGACAAAGCCACAGTAACACACAGAAAATAGGAGCTGTACTGCTGAAGCAGGTATTACCAGTAAACTCAATTATCTTGCAGCCTCTCCTTGAGCTGGGCCAGAATGATACTGAGTGTAACTCCGTTGTTTTGATTTGAAGTCGGTACCGCTACTGCTGGGATAAATTTGGTACTTCTTAGCAATTTTAAGGATGAGCCGTAGGGGCTCCGAGCAAGTTACTAACTTACGTACCAGCTGTGATGACTAGTATTGGCCACATGAAACTGCAGTCCGTATCAATAGAGTTTTGCCTCAAAAGTAGAATTAAGCACATTTGAGGATTATTTTGTAGTGTTGGATATGAAATCTAGTAAGTCTTCTTTGATACTATAAGATTATGAAGTTTTTCTTGTACTGAACCTAGGGGGCCCAGTGCAACCCCAAGGAATGCAATCACAAAGCCAGGAGCCATTGCAGCCACAGCGCATGTACCCCCCTGGGCAGTCAGCAAAGCCCGCGACTTCCCAGCCCCAGCGTCCGCCTGCACCTACAACTCAGCAGCCACGGCCCCAGGCTCAAGGTCCTTCCAGCACCAGGTTATCAAAGGAAGCAGAGCCACAGCCTCAGCCGCAGCCAGCTCCACAGCCTGCTCCGCAGCCTGCGACGCAGCCAGCGCCACAGCCAGCGCCACAGCCTGCTCCACAACAGAAGCCTCAGTCTCATCCACAGCTTAAGTAAGATTTGCTTTATCCGTTTTCCTTTCTCCTCATAACATAGGTTTTGTGTCGTAACTGTAATTTGGGAGTTGGTCTCATATTCAGGAAGGAAAACCCCATGCGTCTGTTCCCCAGCCTGAAAGGAGGTTGAAGCGTTTCAAAACGCGTGTTCTCTGGCTCTGGTTAGTGAGACGGTACCATTAGTTATATCCTAAGCACTGCCCAAAGCTTCATTTGCCAGTTGTGCAATTTCTGCCCCAGCTGGGTCTGAAAACCATCCTCCTTCTTGTGCTTGTTGTCTCCTTTTTATGTCACTGACTCATGGCCCGGGTGTGCTCTAAGTCCGTGCCCAAAAAGGGAAGTCTTATCTGTTTAAACTTCTGACCTCGCAGTCTCTCAGAGGACTGATTCCAGTTTCGAAAGGCCCGTCTCAGAAAGAATCCCAAGGAACACCTAGACAGCGGCTGCCACCCCGGGTGTCTTTGGGGCTGCGCCTCCTTGGAGGTGGGACACGCCGCTGGCCACCCAGCACGAGCGGTGCGGCCAAGCCCTGTCCGGAGGAGGCTGCAGGACGGGCGCAGAGAGCTGCCTGCCTCACCGTAACGCCCAGCCCACTCTGCCGGCGCTGGGTCCGGCCAGCCGCGTCCTACGGCCAAGCGAGCGGAGAGGGTCTGTAGCCCTGTCCCCCCTCACTGGCTGAGCCCTGCGCACAAACACCCGGGGAAGGGGGCAGCAACAACCTGCTGTTTCGCTGGAGGGTCACAGGCATGTTCTGCTTATTTTGGTACCTGCCAAGACTGACGTTTTACCCGAGTAACACAGGCCCCCTTTCTCCACCCACTGGCACGCCGATAGTGGTGTGAACCATCCGGAGTCCCCACCTGAGCATGGTTCAGTGGAGAAGATGCGTTAGGTGACAATACGCAAAGGTGCCAGTATTTTCCTTGCCTGCCTAGGACAGTGTATTTCTTTATTCTGTTTTATAAGCATGAAATTCCAATGAATTCATCCACTATTTAAGCATACATAGAGAATAGGGAGATGGATTTTCTTAAACGAGATGGAAATGAGTTTATAGTTTAAAACGTAACTTGTGCACTTCTGGCATTGAAAAAAAACGCTTAAGAAGACGGACAGGAGAACTGTGCCACACGGTGCCCCCCAGCTTCCTCCCTTTCCTTTAGTTTCTTGTTCAAATCTAGCTTCATTTTTCTCTTTGTCAGATGGAAGAGAATAGTGTCTATGTAAAACCAAATTAAAAAGGAGAAATTAAAGTTGTTAAGATGCAAGCCATAGTAATTCCTAACTCTCAAGAAGCAGTTTTAGGTCCGCACCAAGACTCAGATCTCCTGCCTGCAGCATTAACTCTATTTGCATCCGTGTGCTTTGTATTCACCCACATGCTGTTGCCTAACCTGTATGTACATGTTATTAATCTGTGAATAAATATTTAATTAGGCTAGTTATTGTGTTACTAATCAAGTCAAGTGCTGCTTCCCACCCTCCCTCTTTCAGTGAGTACAAACAAACATTTATCAGTCTATTCTCATTAGCACAACTATAATTTAGGAAAAACCTAAAACGCCCGTAGCGCTGTTTGCTGCACGTTGTTAGTGTAGAGGCAGAGAAGCTGCACACCATGGGGAGCGTGAGGCAGTCCAAATGAGGAAAGTGTTTCAGTTTTACTAGAGCCAAAGCTGAGATCCCGTTGTCGTACCGAGATAAAAATGAAATCAGAGAACTTTTACTGAGGCAGGGGTGTCTTCGTGGGAAGATGGTAACTCATTAGTGTTTTCCATTCAAATTCAAGCCTACATTTAAATACTATTTTGTCTGTCAAGTCAAATACTACTCTATCTGTCAAGTCATGAGTTAAAGTTCCAAACTTCAGGTATTTTCCTTCTTGTGTGTTATTTTATTCACCCTTACAGAAACTTACCCCATAGTTACGTGGCGGCACTAAAACCAGAGCAGCATTGCAAGGCTGTTTATAGAGATGAAAAACTGCATCTGGTTTGGGGAGGGTTTTTGAAGGTAAAAAGTGTCATTAAGGCTCAATTAAGGCTCAGATGACCAGTGTGTATAGATAGAGAGAGCACATCGCAGCTTCGGGATTCATTCTTCAAGTGCCTGCCAGCATACCTGGTTTTCTTTGTGCATACCTGTTTGCAGCCTTAACCAACACACGTATTAATCACCCGGTGCTGGGTGGCGATTTGGATTTGCAGGCAGGCCTGCGTTTTCCTCAGGTTCTAATCGACATCACCCAATTTACTGGAATAGAGCGTCTCAGACCCGTAAAATGAAGCGGAGTGTTCCCCAGAGAAGAGGTGATCCTCTTCTCCCGCCGAGGTCCGGCGGGAGTGTGCTGTGCAGCAGCAGCTCTGTGCTACACCGGACTGTGTCGCTGGTGTTGCACATCCGTTCAGTGCACTGCCCACATCTCACGGACATTCTGCCTTCTCTCGTGATGTACATGAGCTGTACGTGGCTGAAAGCTGGTAGCTAGTACGACCGTACAAAACATGTCGCATTTTTGTCTTGCAGCAAGTCGCAGTCTTTGACGAATGCCTTCAGTTTCACAGAGTCGTCCTTCTTCCGA
>NW_010423452.1:52260-65964 GCF_000710305.1 Buceros rhinoceros silvestris
CTTCCGATCATCTGTGAATGAAGATGAAGCAAAAGCTGAAACGATTCGAAACTTGAGGAAATCCTTCGCGAGTCTGTTTTCTGATTAGCCAGCGTCATCGAAATGCACCCAGCGTATAGTCTGCAAACTCCCTGAATGTCACCTCGGTCGTGGTCTCCCCGTGGCAGCTCCCTGCTCTGCTCCGCTAACTGTTGTATTAAGCAATATGTTACACCTACACGAGAAAAATAGGACTTTGATGAGGAACCATTCAGGAGCGTGTATAAAGATGTATAGGGAAGGAAGGGTTCTATTACTAGCGCAGAACGCGGAATCCCAAGGTCCTTATCCATTGTAATATTGTGGCCTTACTGTGACTGAACTCTCTCATCCTCCTGGAGGCTCCTTTGTAGACCTGTGTTAATAAAGCATCGAGTGGTGGGTTTCTCCTTGCTTTACCCATTTCCAGTGTGTTGCAGTGCATGTGTATTTTGTGTGTAAATGTTTTGTACTGCAGAAGTATGGTCTTGACTTGTTCTTGCCTCTCAAATTCAGGAGGTGATTCTCACTGACCTTCTTGTCCGGCCACGTAAATAACGTGAGAAATTGAAGCAGTTTCTTCCTCAGTATTCGATCTTTCCATCAGCTGGTTGTAAACTTCTGATGTATTGCTGCGAGTTACCAATACACTAACTTAATGTCCTAACTAGAGTGTGTACGTACTGCTGTACTATCTCCATGTGTCTGTTTAAGTTGATTTACAGATTGTAACTGTAACTGGGTTTGGTTTGCAAAGAATATGCATGATGTTACCCCTGTTTTTGTGACCAGCTTCTAATAAATGTAAAGTCCCACACCTGATTTAAAAAAAAGTCTTCTACAAAGCTTGTTTCAACATCAGTATCTATTGTCTGTTCTGCCTGAGATCAAGAGGGAAGCCTTATGATTATAAAACACTTGGACACAAACCGCAATAGTAAGAAAATAAACTACCAGAAGTAGTTCCCTTTTTGAATTGTCATCATCAAAAACTATTAATTCTAGGAATCACCATCACCTTTTCTAGTACGTTACGTATTGCAAAAATACTCCTCTAACTTGTGAAAACAGAATTGATCCCAGGCTTTGAGGTGGTAGCAGCATTTTTCTTTTTTTAACTATCTAAACTGAAGTTCATTAGTAATCTCTAGACTGTCCATTTCCAAGTGGCGGTAACGTCGTTCTACCTATCCTGAACTGCATGCAGCACACTTCCCTGCCCGGAAACTGTGCTGACAGGGGAAACAACAAAAAACCCCTGTCATGTTAGCGTGTCTGGGGGAGAAATTGAGCAACACGACGTTAACTTAAAAACCCTACAGGATTTGTACTGGGTTCGTAGAGAACTGCCTGTTTGCCTCCAAAATTTCACCTCCTGTAGATGCGGTGGCTTACGAGGTCAAAGTAAATCACAGTCACCGTTTGATGGCCAAAGTCCTTTCGGCAGGTTTGGATTCCTTTGGGTGAAGAGCCTGGCTTGGCCCAGGAGGTTGGCAACAAAGTATGGGAACTTTAATCTGCAGGAATTCAGCTCGTACAGCAGCATCAGATCGCTCTCTGCTTGCCAGCATCATCGAGTCTGATATCCGAGCATTTGCATTTCCTGAAAAGCAAGTCACAGGCAGCCTCGCTGACACCCGTGTTGGACTGACACAGCACCGTAGCCGATGACTCCTGCCGAGGACAAGGCTTCCCTCCAGGTTAAGACTGAAATGAATTGATGGGTAAGTTGGCACCGCAGCATGACAGACCTAACACTAGCATTGCCCTCTGGAAGATGGAATCTCCGTCCCTCTCTTCAGCATATAACCCTGACCTTTGTAGAACAGCCCGCGCAGACACCCTCTTGCTGAATGACGCTTCCCTTTCAGGAGGAATGTACCCTGTCCAGGAGCCTGCAGCTTAGATGTTGAATCCAAAGCAGACTGCTCTCACTGTCAGAAGTTTTTATCAGTTCATAAATACCAGCTATACTTTGATTTTTTAAAGTTTTGTCCCCCGCCTGCCCCCCACTGGCTTGAAACACCCTTCACTGGGCTGCAGTAACAACCGAGAGCAGTTCTAGAGCCTTTCATGTCTGAGAAACACTTTACTTTTAGATTAGAAAGATTAATCAAAGCTGCTAACGCAAATTAATTACCGCTACAGAGAAAGCATGGTAATTATGCATAGTTTGGCATGGTTCAGGATCAGTGCCTGCCTAGTTTCAGCAATATTTAGCACAATGTGAATTACAGGTAGTTCATTAGTCCAGGCCCCAGATTGCGACTCGAGGCAAAGTTTCTCACTCATACAAAATTCCCTCCCACCTCTTCCTGGGAGAGAGCGGGTTTCACTACAGTCTTTGTTTTACCATCTGGAACAAAAAGAAGAAAGAAAAGAAAAAAGTGAGCGAGATGATGCAATCAAACCTGCATGGTGTATCCTCCCACACAATGTACATAACACATTGCCTCGCCACAATGCCAGAACTTCTTTATACCTCCAAGCGTGCTAAAGCGTGTCACATGCAAGCTGATGCATGCTTGTGTTCCTTATGCAGCGTTTCACGGGTAAGACATTTTTAAGCAATCTATAACACATGGCCAAAATAATAATCAGGGGAAAAAAAGAGTTCTTACAAAACGTCTGTTCAAACATTTATTGTCCGTTTTGCCTTACTTCATTAAAGAGATGTGCTTGGAATTCGTGTGCAAGCTCTAAACACCCCAGTACCCAACATCGTTCTATCTGGGGCTGTAAATTGTAACACAGGACTCGGCAGAGCGTCTGTGGCTGTTCCTCCTTACGAACATCAGCCCCGGAACATGAGGTCTGCACTTCATGGGCACCTCTCCAAGCAGATGCAGCTGATGATGCCACAGGTTTTCTAGCCCAGCGCTCCATCTTTTTTGCCTTATAAATCCAGATACTATGAAGTCTACAAGAGCTACGCATCAAGCTGAGGATTAAGATTCAGATGGAGCCCTTTTCTGACCATTAGGCCTGAGGCCAGTTCAAAACACCAGAGCGGCTTTCAAGACACTGTAATTATGGCCAAAGTGACTAATCTAGCTTTGAAACAACCACTAACTCTCCAGTAAAAATCAGTCAAAATAGTGCTAAGGTACTTTGTAAACATTGCGTGTACTTTGTCTACTTCCTGCTCCACAAGAACAAAGTCGCTTCTCTGAGCCAGCGCTGTCTCGGAGAACAGATCTCGCACAGTAAAGCTCCTGTGTACAAAAGGGAGAAGGTCGGGGCGCGCTGCCTGTGCCTGGACGTCGCCGTTGCCAGTATTGGCTGAAAATGACAGATGGATTTCCTGGCAAGCTGTCCCTCAACAGCAGCTTCCAGTGAGGTCGGGTAGGGTGCAGGTGGCTGAAGAAGTCCAACACGGTGGTCTGGTGCCTTTTTAGCCCTCCTGTCACGATGCCTGTCTTGGTAACCAGGCCAGCCACGCGGGGATGATGACGGGAGCTGGAGAAGACCTGGGCTGCACTAACACAGCAGTTGAAGGCTGGGCAGGGTAACAAAGGTGACCCAAAATGGCACTAATTGCCGGTGTTTGGGACGGAGTTTCCCTTTATGTCTGGACGCTCCACTATCTCATCCTTTGTAACCATTCCAGCCTGGAGTAAGAGGCACCTTAATTAAGCTTTGCTTTTCTTCTTCTCCTGGCACAATAAAGCTGTTTAGCGAGATGGTGCTGTAAACAAAGACACATTTGCAAATTTTTATCACTAGTAGAGTTTATTTTTCCATTCCAAAAATAACTACAGGTGAATATTGACTCAGAGTGATATAAGAAGGATGATCTAAACTGTCACATATGCCATCACAAATGAATTTGTTCTGAATGACAATACATGTCTCAGACACGGAAATGCTTTTTGTTAGACAGACATTTCTATACAAGCAATTCTTTTTTTTTTTTTTAGGATGTTTTTAAAATCTCCTATCAAAAGTTTTAAAATAGATAGCTAAATTGAGTAATCAGTTTTCCAAATGCACATTCAGTCATGTAAATGAGCAGCCAAATCTGCAAAACCCTGTTTTCCTCATTTCGTCCTCATTTTCTAAGGAAGAATATTCCACCTCAGGATGATAGTTTATATTGTTTCATGAAACATTGATTTGCTCCTCTGTAGTTCCCTGGCTTTATAGCTAAATCTGTGTTCTGTCAAAGTGATGGACAGTAACAGCAACTGTACACTAGCACGACAAGAAGGAGAGCGGGTTCTCTGGGGGCTTAACTCTTGCCCCATGGGGTTTGTTAGCATTTGTCTCTCCTTCTAATCGCCTCTACTTCACTCACACGTGCCTGGTTTTCTGAATGATCCAAATCAGCCAGGTTAAGGATTTATAAGCTCTGAGGAATGGCTGAATTTTTCTTTCAAGGCAGGATTTTGAGGTGTTACTGTTGCCTTGTGCCGGACTGTGCTTTATAACACCGTGAAGACAACTGGAGTAAGTAGTAAAAGATGGAAACTGACTGTTCGTGTTCTTCTCTTGCAGCTAGGGATGAATTTTTGGTATAAGGTTATATATGTTCTAAAAGCACCTAGATGGGCAATACAAAATACCTTTTGTCTATCCAGGCAAGAAACAAAAGGAAGAGAAAGAAGTGGTGCCCCTGGCTTGGTACTTCACCATTTTTCAATTTGGGAGCTACTTCTCAAAAATCTGTTATGAGTGTTCCAGTGACCAGCACTTTTAAGAGGTGATCTAGTACAGGGGCTTCAAATCACACAGCTTGATCTGCTCCATCAGTTACGGAATTCCTGCAGTGCTGCAGAAACGCTACTTGGTGCTTTAGAGGCATGAAACTAAAATGAACAAGAGTTGCCTTCATGAACATGCCCTGTGCCCTTCCGAGGCTGCAGCAAAACCTGCAGCATGGTTTTGATTTCACTGTAACTCCCGACAGTGAAGATGATCACCCAAAGAATTAACATGGACCACAGATGTTAGATTTTTTGTGGCTTTGCTGTTAAGGAAAACTGGGATAAGCTGATGCTCCTGTTCCCCTGCCCTTTGGGTATTGCACATAAAATTCTGCCATTTAGGTCACCTGAAATTTTGTTTGTGGGAATTGGATATATTGGGCAAAATTTTTTTGGATAATCAGAAAGAGATCAATGTGAGAGGCGAGTCTTTCATTCCCACCCCCTGTAATAAAGGTGAGCATCTCACAGCCTCCCTCATAGCACATCTCCCCCCTGAAGTCAGGAGGAGTTTTAACGAACAAAGAACGAAGAGGGGGCAGAGTGTCCTTTCCCTAAGCGCGGGATGCCGTAAGCTAACGCCTCCCTTGCCAAGTGTGCTCTAACTGGAGATCTACTGCACAGATCTCTCCAACTGATGATTATGTAAATCTGCCAGATGGGCCCTTTAAACAGCAGATTCCTATCCAGGCTCTATCTATCATCACTGAATACTTCATCCGTTTGCCTGTTTCAAGCCAAACTCCCATAGTCTCTGCTTTTTGCACGCTTTTCTTTCTTTGCAACCCGCATTGACAACAGTAGCATGAGCATGGCTATATCTTACAGCATGTTTTCCCCACGTACAGCTTTTTTTCCCCCTTCAGTCACGCATAGCCTGAGACCACACACTCCACCGGCCCCACGCAGTACGAGGGCTGGTGTGCTGCTGGAGATGCTGCCGCTGGAACAGAGCATGCAAACCCCTCCTGCTGCTGAGGACCACGGCAGCTCCAGTCTGGGCTGTTTGTCGCACACAACAGATGCAGCAACCAGCTGCAAGTGCCAGCTATTCTAGCTCCAGAAAACGGAAATGCTCCTTCCCTGCCCTCTCCCCGTGGGCAAACGGGGATAATCCCTGCCCCTCCACTAGCTGACCAGCCGTCGGTCTGCCTAGAGCGGGTGGCAGCTCCGCAGCGCTGAGCTGCAGCCCTGAGCTGCTGTTCGTCCTGGTGACTGTTCCAGTGGAACTGCAGTATGTGCTGCGTGCTTCAGGCTCCCAGGAGACCACCCGGTGCTTCCACACAGGACAGGTTCTGCCTCTGGGATTGTTACTGCACCGTCCCCACCACCGGTTCATCCTTCAGCAAGCCTGGAAAGGGGTGTTGCTCGCCACATCCACGGCTGTTCGCTGTGGAAGGGTCTCTTCTCGGGGCTCGATGGACTTGTAACCGATTTGGGATCTGGAGGAGACCTGTAATTTAAAGGCCTCTGCCCCACCTGTCCGGGGAATGTCTCTGAACTGGGATCAAGGAAGCATGCTTTTGCTTATTTAGATGCTTTGTGTCTGTTTGCAAGTCATGACTTAATCTATTAAAAAAGCGAAATTGTAGTTTTACAAGTACAATGTCTCCATCTCTTCTCCCCCTAAGTTCACTCGCAGGTGAACACCACGTTTTAGTGTCTGTTCCTGTACTCAGCTTTGTTCTGCAGTACATTTTTGAAGACATTATCATTATTCACACCTTTTTTTTCACTCGAAAGGGAAAGCATGTGCATTGACTCTGGGCCATAGAGAGCTGATGTAATTCCATGGCAAGAAGACTCCTGCTGCCCTTAAGAATGTTAGTACAAGTTCTGAACTGACTTACCCTCCTCTGGAATAATTATGCATTCCACTCTGGCACATTTTATCATGCAGTTCTCCTGCTTTGTAGATTACATGTCTTGAGGAGGTACAAAAGGGAAGAGCAAAGACTGTTTTATTTCTACACATGCATCTAACAAAATTATATACACACACACACCTCAAATAATAATTTTAAATGTAAAATTATGTGAGAATTTACAGACTTATTTAATATGCTCATTAAGTAGAGGTATCCTTTCATGCATCAAGGAGATGCAAGCATCTCTTGGGAGGAACACAGCAAGTATGGGGAAAATATATTGTTCAATTATAATTGAACAAGCTAGAACTTGTTCAGGTTAAACAGCCCACCCTCAAACTGCAAAAAGCCAAATTATGCCCTCAGCAACTTCTGAAAAGCAAACTGCCTTCAGTGGATTTCTGCAAATTGAACTGTCTAGAGTCTACAGCCACATCAGAATGAGTCTCCCTGATCTCGGAGATTAAGCAGTCCCCAGCCTAGTGAGTACTTGGATAAGAGACCACTTGGCAGCTCCACGTAGCGTTAGGCATTAGCGCAGGATGCACTTGTACTGCAGCACTTGGACGTGAGGGGTTCACGACACCAGACTTCACATACAGCGACGTGCCTTCCAAAGAGGGGTTTGGGTGAGTGGATTCGCCTCCCTCTCTGACTATAGCAAATGCCTAAAGTAGGTGGGGAAAAAAAAAAAAAAGCAAAGCTGCCCCACCCCCATACAAAAAACCCCAAACAATCCACCAACAAAACAAAACAAAAGAAAGCAAACTGGAGGCTTATTTGAAGTGGCCTGAGTTCTCTTTACAAATAGCAGATAATAAAAGCTGAATGAATGAAAAGACTGAATTCGATCACCTGCTCTGAAAAATGGGGAATAAAATCTAATAATGCCCAAGGAAGATTACAGGCCAGGTCACTTTTTAGACTGAAGGCATAAAAATGTACGTCACTAGAGCCAGTGGGTTGCCGGGGTCAGCAGAAGCATGCTGGGAAATGAGCCGCTGGACAAAGGTAGCGGCTGCTTGTTTTTCAACAGAGAGCCATGAAGAGGAATTTCACCATCTTTACAGCAGCGCTTTCAGGTCGGGTTTAGCGCATCTCCTCGCAGTGGAGGTCTTTCAAACCAACATTTCCTTTCGACCTCCAGCAGGTCATAAGCTTTATGTGTAAAGCACAGAAGGAGGGGAGCGAGTATTCGGGCCAGCTGTGAACTCTGTGGAGTGAGCGACCCCTGAGGGAGCCAGCGCTTCAGCCGGAACACTCTGGAAACACAAATTCAGCTATGGCCCATCTCTACGCTGTTCTGCAAAACACCATGCACTCTGTACAACCAGCGTCTTCAGACTGCTCAGTCACGCCAAGTGGCCAAGTCTCCGTGTTTCTCTGGGATATGGTGGGGTCGGGGATGGGGGGTGCAACGAAAATCCTTGACTAAAAAGGTTACAGAAAGGTTCACCCTTGTTTTCAGTTCTCGCCTTATTCTGTATTCAGAAAAACTAACGTGTCGAAAGAGCAGCGGAGTAGGTAACAAGGGCTCCCGTGCCGGTCGGTGGACCTGAGCTGCCCTGGGACAACTCACAGTCCTTCCTGCTCTCTACGGGCAATTTTTAGTTGCTTGCTTCCTGTTCGAAAGTCGGATTTTCTACAAATGGGTCAGATTTATGAAGTGGGGGGAGAGGGGGGCGGTCAGAGTGGGGAGGGAGGTGTATATAGGGACGGCACACAGGCCATAGGCACAGAATGCAGATCTTCATTGTTTTTATGCTCGTTCTCCCCACGAACACACTGCAGCCCTCATGATGATCAACTCTTTGTTTTTCACTTTTTTAAAGCAAAGCCAGAATTTCCATGAAATTGCCATCCAGTGAGTTAAATTGCTACGAGGTACTGATGTGTTTTGTGCTCCCTCACACATATGGCTAGCTGAGAATGCATAGCATGTTCAAGCTTGAAATGAATTTTTTTTTTTAAGCAACCAGTATATAACGCTAAACATGATTTAATAATGGAAAGACTGGCACAACCTTAAAGGAATATCATCAAGTAGGCAAGGTATGCCTGTGACTTATTATAAAACAGTTAAATCAACTCGGAAGCATAATCCAGATTCTTTACATAATTATGGCAGAAGGGTGTGGAAAAGGAATTATCAATTATTTTCTTAAACTGGAGAGCCTCTAACAGCAAAACAAGCAATACATTGATCTCTCATTTCTCTCAGCTCTCCTGAAAATGCCTCTCGTTTTTCAACTCTATTCATGTTGTAGCCAACTTAAACACCAGCTTAACTTTGTGCTAACATTGGGCTTAGTCCTTTGATACAGAAGTTAGTAAAATTTTTATTACCATTCTTACCAGGTCAGACTTCACATTCTTAGAGGAGCATCATCTCTCCTTCATCAAGTTGATCACCGAACGTAAATGAAACAGCATTGCTGGTCCTAATTCCTTTGGTAACAAAATGTTAATAACTCAGTCTCATGGAGAAATCACTTAGTTCTAATGATACAGTCTGATATTATATATGACATTCAAGAAGCAACTGAAAATGGAGAATTTATCGGTTTATAGTGCTTGTATCTGCACTCAATTAAAGCTCAAATAATTGCTGCTGCGATTAAAAACAGATTATTATGGCAAACAGCATAAAATTAAGAACTTTTAACTAGCGTTAAGAATTAAATAAACATCAGAGCATTAGGACAATGTTCCATGTTTCGGCAGTACTTTTGCTCTGTATTTCTGGGCATGAGCCACCTTGCAATTCCATGGCAAAAGACTGAAGTTTCCCCGGAAGCCTGCCCCTTGCAGCCTCTCCAGTTGTAAATCTTTATTCTTAGAGATTGGGACTCGAAGACAAAAATGTGATTTGTACACACTGGGTTAGGTCTGAGGAATCAACAGCCCTTCTCCGAAGCTATTGAAGTAAGAGGTGTGCCTGTGATTACCAAAGAGATCTTCCGGTGATAGCAGAGGAATTGCATCAGCTTCTGGCTCAGAGTGCCAGAGTGACTCAGCAGTTCAGAAGAATGTGTTTCCATTTTCTTTCCGGTTGGGAGATGGTGAACCTTCACTAATACTTTCTCCTAAAATGCCATGGAACAGGCAAAAAGGGGATGTTAGACTTTTCAGAAAGACCTTGACAGCCTTTGTCCGGAGCAGCCTAAGAGCCACAGGCAGTTCGAGGATGCCATTGCAGCACACGCGTTCCTTGCAGGAGGAGCAGGAAATTTGTTTCAACAGCTCAGCGGCTGTTCCCTAGTGAGTTACCAGCTCGTTTCTGCAAGTCAGTACAACACAGAGCACAGGAAACTCTGATTTGGAACCAAAATTTCATTGTGAGAGCAAACATTCCTGGTAGGTTTGGTGATTAATTAGTCCTCTTTTTCTATTATTTTTGACCCTCTCAAACCAGCATTTTGTCCATTCTGTAGAAGTTCAAAGAGGAAAACGGAACATCCCAGGAAATTCTCATTCCTTAGGAGTCTGTATTTTGGGAACTATCCCTAAGTACCACGATTATCAATATTAACTATGCCAATATCGTTTTTCTTATTGTCTTCTCATGTAGCCAATAGTCAGAGATGGAACACTGAATTACACCGACCACTGGTTTGAGCCAGCAGGATACTTCCTTGGGTCTTTCTCTTCTTCCCTCTAACTAATGAGTTTACATTAAGCCAGCCCAAGTTAAAGTTAGTTTGGCAGGATTGCCAAAGCTTCTTCTGAAACAGATTTGTGAGTGTGCAAGTTACTTGTGAAAGATGCATTTTTGTGTGCCTTTCCTCACAAGAAAGGCTTCTGAAACCTGAGTAAATCTACCGGGATATTTGATTCTAGTCTGCCCGGCATCAGTTGGTTTGGATTAAAAATAGTAGAATCATGAAAACTGACATCTGTTTCTGGAGAGTTGGACTAGTTGTTTGGCCTGTCATTGAGTCCTAGAGTTAACATCCAACTGTAGGCAGTTTCTACTTGCATCTGGCCTTTCATCTACACTTCTGCCTTCCCACTCAGCATCAGCTCAGGTTGGCACCTCTGCTCTCAGAACTAGGGCACCGTCTGACTAAAACTCAGACCATCACACTTTATTTTCCATTCTGCCCTTGCTTTCTGTGGTGCTTTCTGAGGGGACATGGTTTTGTGGTGACTTGGCAGTGCAGGGTGAATGGTTGGACTCGGTGATCTTAAAGGTCTCTTCCAGCCCAAACGATTCTGTGATTCTGTGGTTGTAATATTTAAATCACTTCCTTGACCACTGACAGGAAGCCATTACGATCTGTGCATACTTCAACAAGATATCACAAGACCTTAACTGACTAAATTTCATCATCAGACAATGGCAGACCAAACATTTCCTTCAGGCTATGCTGCGTTTAAAAAGTGGTCTTCAAGAACTGGAATAAATCCAAAAGCTGCATTTCCAGTTAGCCTCGTTCTTAGAAAAGGGCTCAGAAATGATCCCTGACAATTACAGACATATGGGGATAAAATTGATGCAGACAAGGAAAAAACCCCATTCATTTAAATCAATCAATCATTGCAAATATTATACTGTGTTCCAGAAAGTCTGCTTATTCTCCTGAAATAAGAACTTGCATATTCCAGGTTATATTCACAAAGTTTGAAAGGAACTTTGAAGACAATTTTTGAAGTCTGCCATTTCCTTTGCATCAAGTTCAATAACTCTGAAATAGGAGATGAAATAATGATGGAGTCAGGACCGACTTTTGCGCCCAGTTTGCACAACACATTTCTAAAACACAATCCATCATCTAATCTGGAAAGGTATCTTTATGCCAGCTGTGGTTCTCAGCCACACGTCCTTTTGAATCGGCATCGA
Source organism: Buceros rhinoceros silvestris (assembly GCF_000710305.1). Taxonomy (NCBI): domain Eukaryota; kingdom Metazoa; phylum Chordata; class Aves; order Bucerotiformes; family Bucerotidae; genus Buceros; species Buceros rhinoceros. The sequence continues at coordinate 63,696 of NW_010423452.1, forward strand.
AAATGATTTAACGGCACTGCCGGTCAAACCAGCCCCCTAACTTAGCATCTGACGTGCACAAAAAAGGCTGATTTTCTGCCTGTTTAGCTGATCCTGCTGCAACAGTGTTGAAAGTTGTTTTACAATAATGAAACTAATTTGTGTCATATTGTAGGAGTCTGTCACTTTATTGGCTCAGGCTGGGCTTTGAGGAGACTGGTTTTTGATGTGGATTATCGGCACCCAATCTGCTGATGGGTAAGCACACTCTAGAGCCAAAGGAGTCAAATGCATTTACAAGCAAATTACACTTATTTCAATATCAATGAAGGCTAAAAATCAGGCGGGTACTGTAAGGAGGATTCAAACCAGGAAAGGCCATAACGTTGCAAAAGCTATTGCTACCCAGCACAGGGATCATTTCCATTTTAAGCCCACGGAAGTGGGGGTTAATAGGCATATCGCTATCGTACGAGGTACAGGGTGCATGGAGGAAATGCTTGTTTCCCACATGCAAACACTATGTTCCACAGTTTTCAAGATACCAGTAGAAATGTTAGGGCTAAAGAGGGGTAGAAACATGCTGCTTAAAACATCAGAAGCCTCCTTTATGCCCAAAGCATCAGCTGTCATCTTAAAGAGTTACTTCACCAAAACATCCTGAAAAGCAGGAAAATGCCGGCTATGACCAATTACGCTGCCTTACAGGAAAAGTGGCGATGAAATGCGCAGTGTACCAGAATACCCATATACTTACTCCATCGTGAGAGGTAAACCTCAGGGACCAAATGTTGGCCCACAGAGATCAAGAGGTTCTAGGACCCTTCCAAGAAGAAAAAATCAAGAGTGGTAGGTGAGCCACCCTTGCGCACCACGGGGCCATCTACAGTGATAGAAGCCCGGGGGGATGTGAGTGTGCTCGCACGGATCCCTGTCCACTATTTTCCACCTAAGAGAACAGCACAGGGCTCCAAGTCTTAGCACATCTTGAATGCTTCTGGGGGAGGAAGAGGACTTTCCCAGAAGCAGAGTGTGTATATATATATATATAAAAGAATTGGTGTGAGGTGGTCTCTGAACAATGAAATGTTTTCCAACCTTATACAGGTATTTATATAGGTTTGCTGGTTCTGTGCATCTTACTCCAAAGACTGGCTTTTCAGTTACCGAGAGACGAGACAGCTCCCACCAGCCCCTTGCTCCGCAGTGCACACAGCAGATGTAATTCATGTGATTGCACTTGGTGACCTGTATTATTCCTTACTCTGAGCACGTAAGCTTTTGTCAGGGCATACAGCAAATCTATTTTCACATGCCAGGCCTATCGTCTCTCTTCTCTCCAGCAGATTTGGGCAGAATGGATTTTCTAAGCCTATCGCCATCTTCTCACTAGAGACACTCCATAGCTGTTCTTTGGCTGTTGGCTTCCTGATTTTAATATAATTGCTACATATTTTGGAAGAAAAAAACTCACAGTGAAAATTTCTGTAAAGGTACTGAATCGCAACGTGATCAAAACCACAAGCCGAAGGAGGGAAGATTGGTAGGACACCTTCATTACCATGTCTGCTCTCTCATCCCTTCTGCACCACACAGAGATCCCACAGGCAGTGCTGCTGATGTACTGAACCAATGGTTTGTCATGCAGCAGCTGTCTCAGGCACTGCGCTCTTGGCTGAGCTGCTGTTAATACCGTGTTGACATGCTCAATGTTCCTTACTTTTACTTTAATCACTAAAAGTGGAGGCATTACACCATTCAGTAACTGCTACCACACCCAGTTCCACCAACGTCAGGCAAACATCTAATACAACTTCTGCCTGGCGCAAACACTCAGGAGATCAACCTTCCTGATTTTGTGAGATGGTTCCTAACTAATCTCCGTTTTCACTGGTCATAAGGGTTTTACACCTTCATATGTCTGTTTTGAATTGGATCTTATATTGCCCGACAGAGTGAGCCCTTATTATTATGCCAAAATGTAAAATATTGAAGACCAAATAAATGCTTTTCAGAAGGTCAACAATGTGAAACAAGGCTCAATAAGGCTGCTTTCAGCTCTTTTATTTTCAAAATAAAGCTTCCTCTGTCTTAATACCTCATCAAATTTGGAGAGACTGCTAGTAAATCTATTTACTAAGTTCAATCTTGAAAACTGAACCCGCTCAGTTTGGAAGGAGGAAGTTGCTTATCCTGACACCAATTCCCGAATGACTGAGAAGAAAAGGTTGTCCCCGAGCGTGTTTCTCCCAGGAATGAGTGTTTCAGGGCTTTCCAGCAGGGGGCAATG
>NW_010423453.1:0-204 GCF_000710305.1 Buceros rhinoceros silvestris
CCTGCCCCTCTCTGGCAGGGGGGGGCAAGGAGGGCTCTGCCGCTGGGGGCAGGGCTCAACCCTTCTGTGCCTCCCCAGGCCAAACAGCCCCCTCCAGCCCCCACGATCACTCCCGTGGCTCCAGGGGACCCCCAGCTGATCCAGGAGCTGACAGAGAGGGTGGCTACGCAGGTGAGCGGCTGGGGGCGGGCGCCGCCCGCTTTG
>NW_010423453.1:539-743 GCF_000710305.1 Buceros rhinoceros silvestris
GTAGCAAGGCCCCCGGCAGCAGCCCCGGTGCTCCCCGGAGACCAGCCCGGGCTGTGCTGGCTGGCGGTTACACTGTGTATTAAAATGCAAAAACTGTACAGTCAGGTGTGGAAGTGGCGCCTCCCCGCAGCAGCATCAGTCCGTGCCAGCGGGGCTGAGCCCCTCCCGTTCATGGAGTTCATGCCCCAGGTCTGCGGGGAGCAG
>NW_010423454.1:0-204 GCF_000710305.1 Buceros rhinoceros silvestris
CCACCCCGGCCACCTTTCCCCACCCACAAGCACGGCAGGAGCAGGATCCAGAGCCGGCCGCTGCCGCAGGGCACCACGGGGGCATCTCCTGCTCCCCGAGAGCGTTCAGGGAGGCGGGTGGAGGAACGGGCCCTCAGCACCGCTCTTTATTCAATGGGATTTGGAAAGACGGTCCCGTTAGCTTGGGGGAGGAGAGCACCAGCC
>NW_010423454.1:540-810 GCF_000710305.1 Buceros rhinoceros silvestris
TCCCCCGGCCACTGGGCACCAGCCACTGCCCAGCGAGAGAGGCTGGGGAAACTGAGCAGCTTTATGAACAGCAGCGGCCACCCGCGCTGCCCCACACCAGGCTCTGCCCCACGCAGGGCTCTGCCCACAGTCCCAGCCAAAACGGGCACCAGGGGCAGGCGCGGCCCAGGCAGCAGCACTGGGGAGCTCCCTCCTTCCCCACGCCAACGTCCCCCGCTACCAAGGCCGCTGTGTCACACAACAGACACAATCTGCAGTTTGATGCTGGCT
>NW_010423455.1:0-2224 GCF_000710305.1 Buceros rhinoceros silvestris
GGGTCCTTTGATTTGGAAGATACCGTTAGTTCCTCTGACTTGATTTAAGAAAACCCAAACCCTATAATTTTGATTTTTTTTCTGGCTCCTGCAGTATGATTTTTGGAGTTCAGTAACTTCTCAGTTTAGTTTGTCACTTCTCCCTCTGCTTTATCCCTGTAACTCTCCATGGCCGTGAATCAGAGCAGAGGGCACCGGCGCAAAGGGCAGGGCTGGGCAGCAGCTCCTCGGCGTCCTTCGGTGGCAGGGGACATCGCTGGGCCCCACGTTAACACTCGGCTGGGGGCCTGGAAGCTCCTGTTTTATACAACGTATGGTAGAGAGTGGGGGTTTGTTGGGGTTTTTTTCCCTACTTGATTACCTCTAGAGAAAACTGGTTTCATCTCAGTAAAAGAAGTCAGAACCTGCCTCCCAACCAAAAACATCGGGTGCATTAAAAACCCGTCACTCCCCCTCTGTCTTGCAGCAGGAGCGGCTCTTTCATCGCTCTTCTCCTTCGTGTCTCGACGCTTCCTTCCCTGTCGCCATCCCTTTAACGCCGTTTGACCTGCTCGCATCTGCTCCTCGGCTCTGCGCTGGGCTGGTTTGTCTGTAAAACATTCTTCCCCATAGGGAGGGACAAGACTTTCCGCAGAGGGGGTTTGTCCCGGACGGAGAGGCTGCACCTGTTTATTTCGGAGTTCGTGTTCTGTGACCAGAAACAGGCTCAGCCCTGGCACCTCTCGTTGGAGCTGGTGCCAAGTGCAGGATGTCGCAATTCGCTCGGCGCTGTTTTTCCCTGCTGTGGTTGGCACCCACCGCCGTGTGTAACTCCAGCGGCCCTGGCACTGCGAGGGCTGATGGCCTTGCAGAAAACAGCCAGGGAGAGCAAAGTTAAGGGTCGATAAAAATAATCTCAATTGCGGTGGTAATTAATTATACAATGTCATTTATGCCCCAGGAGAGGTTGTGCTGACATCACCAACGATCGTAAACCTTTTTTTCCACTGAATTCTGTGCGATCCGGAGTGTTCTACGAGTCAGGCTTTCCCCTCGCGCTGATAAAACTTGTTCCTCGGGTAGCTGCGGCGCGTTGCCTTGACTCAGCGTTCGTGAGCGCGCAGTGAATCACTTCGCTCTGTGCTCGGGTGCTGGAGGTTCCTTCTGTCGTTACTTCACTTTGTCGTTAGCGCGGTAGCTGAAGGCGATGGGTCCTTCTGTCTGTCCTCCCTCCCCGCCGTGGTGAGCTGGGCTGTCCCGCTGGTCCCTCGGCTTTGGCAGCGCGGGGGCCGTGTGCGGGTCGCGGCCAGCTCTGGGTTCGGGCTCTACGATGCGACCGTGGCTTTGGCAGCGGCGGGTCCCGTCCAGTTCGTAACCAGACCAGTGTAACGCATTTTTCAAGATGAGGAGCTGTAGCTGAGCGCTGTTCTGTGTTTGCTCTCCTGAAGATGAAGGATTCTGGTTTTATTAGGGGGCGTCTGGGCGAAGTTCCCCGGCGCTGGGTGCAAACAGCTGTCGGAAACTGAGGGCGTCAATAGCCCGGCAGAGCCCGGGGCATCGCACGGGAAGGTTGAAGCTGCTTTTCCCACTTGAGCTGTTCCACCGCCCTGGGGTTGTTGGCAGACTGGTTGAACTGGAGGATCTGGGTCATTTTGAGTCTAATATCAGAATTATGCCCAGCTTAACCGTATGACCTCTCCCTCCTTCCCCTTCTCCTCCCCCTGTCAAGCTGCCAGCATCTCTCTGCTCGTCCTGGTCCCGTCCGCTCCCTGGCAGTCGCAGCGTTGCATGATGCAGCCTCATTGTGCCGCAGGTGGGATGACTCTGGGTTATTCTCAAAAAATTACGGACTCGATCCCGAAGCTCATTTGCTCATTCACAGGCTGATGGTCAAATAAACAAGGAGAAACAGGCCTGAATCAAACAATCAGCGACGTGAAGAACAAGACGCTCCCAAAGTCAGCGTGCTGGGCTCCCGCCTGTCCTGGAGAAAGTTTTGTAGGCTTAGTTCAAATCTTGGCTGTGGATTTGTACCTTGGATCAAAGTTTTGTTGCAGGCCCTTCTCCAAGATAAAGCAAAGAAACGTAAAACAACAAATATCTGGTGAAATCCAAACACAATCTGCTCGATGTTCTGTTACAAAAATGAATGAACTCTGCCTCCCACCCTCTCCCGCTGTGACTCGCTGTGAATAAGCACTGCTCAAAGGAAGCGATCGCCAGTGTTCTGCCTCTTTCCAGCAGG
>NW_010423455.1:2402-5510 GCF_000710305.1 Buceros rhinoceros silvestris
GCTGGGCATTGCCCAGCAGCACTGAAAGGACTCTCACCCTTAGCACGGAGCTAATGCACAAATGCTCAGTTATGAGGCTTTAAAAATGTCCTCGCAAGGAGCAGCCAGTCCCCGGTGTGAGACTTTCTTAGCCCATCTTAGCAGCATGGTTGCTGCACCACAGATTTTGAGGGGCAGAGGAAGATCTAGGGAAACCGGGCAGACTAGGTGAAAACCATAAACCTGTTAGTTAGAATATTCAGGCCCAGGGTTACAGGGCGCTGATGTACCCGCTGGATCCCAAGGAAGGTCTGCAGGGTCCGTCCTCACCAGCAGGCTCTGGGTTGCCCTGCTGGGAAACCCGGTGTCGCGCCTCTGCTCCAAACCTCCCTCTGGCTCCTTCCGCCTCAAGCCTCAGTTCCAGAGCTTGTAGGAGCTGCTGGTTCCTCCCCAGGTTCTGGTGAGCACACGTGTGTTCCTGCACCAGCAGGATCGAGGGATTCGAGAATCCCACCGAGTCCAGCAGCGAGCAGAGATCGGTTCTGATTGTGTTATCGCTGTATCAAGAGTTCAGAGGTTTTGGCGTAAGGGCTTTGTGATGGGCTGGCAAATACCCGCGGGGTGTCTCAGCTGTGCTTTGAACCCGCCGGCTTGGGGTAAGGCAATACCCGACCCAGCCGCGGTTTCACGTGTGCACGAAGTTCCTCCTGGCAGCTCCTGCAGGGCTGGTCCTGGCTGCGCACCGGTGACTGCGGCGGTCCAGGGAGATGGGACAAAGCCCCAAAGACAGGAAGAGTTTGCAGGGTCTTTGGTGTCGAGGTTGGAGCAGAGGCTTGGGGGACGTGAATGAGCCCTGGTTAGAACTGCCAACCTTATAAACACACGAAACCTGCTTTTTCATCCTCAAACATAGAAAAACAGTCTACAAAGCTGAAAAGGAATACGTTTAAAATTGACAACAGAAAATACCACGGTGTAAAATTTTCCTGATATGAGTTTAGAAATGGCCTGAGCAGTCGAGCCCTGCCCCACGCCGGGGCAGGAACCTCTGCCAGCAGAGCTGAGCTCACCACTAGCGTCCCGCCACCTCTAACGACTCCCGAGCCCACCGCGAGCACATGGCTGCAGAAGGAGTGTTTATTTTCTTTCTGGCTTATTTATTAAAACAAAAGCACAAGCCAGAGGCTTCTACGTGTTGTGAACTCTGCAATTGTTGAAGTTTCCGAAAGGTCACAAGGGTCCCCGATAACATTAGCAGCGAAGTGTGATGTTGTCCTTTCGCGTTATCAACAGGAAACATCTTTACCAGCACAGGAACTACAGCTTTGTAATTGGCCTGGTGCAAGAACATGACAGTGTTTTCTCATCCTATCAGGACTCGGATATTTTGGGAGCTGGTATATAAAGCTGGCGGCACACAGTGTCTTTTGGCCATTAGGAACAGGTTCGTGGCAGAAATCAGTGTGCTTTGCTATTTTAGTAGTTGCTATAGTTGCAGCCTGAAGGGTTTTTCTTGCCCTGCGCGGCTCAGGGTGGTATTTCATTACAGCTCATATGTATATTTTTATTATTCGCCTGCAGATGGTCGTATCTAACGCTATTAACGCGGCGATACGAGCCTGTCGCAAATAAAGAGCGAGTCCACAGCTCGCACCGGTTCGGCTCTCGTCAAACACCGCCATGGTGCGGGGTTGAGCTCCATCCAAGCACGCTTCAGATGCACCAGATGATAAAATACCCTGTTTGGGCTCTGAAATAAGCAGCGTTCCCTGCGCTGAATGATCTCCGTGTGGAAAGGAACAGCCCTTCTGCCTCACTGTACGGGGAAAAAGTCCGGAACATCTATAACTTGTATGAGGTCAGAGCAAGCAGCATTTAAAGGGAGCTGTAAAGAGCTGGGCTGGAAGGGGGCCAACTCTGCAATTAATATTCCGGACCGAATTACACCACGCGCTGATTATAGCAGAGCGCTCTCGGACCGTTCGACGAAGCTGGGGTGGTTTTTTCCATTGCTGCCGTCACTGTTCCGACCCAAAGTGACTGTAACCACCAAGAGGGAGAAACGACAACAAAACCCCAGCACGATGAGAGCCCAAAACTGGTCCAAAAAAGTGCGTAATGAGGAATTTTAACACCTGGGGGTTGGTTTTAATCCTTCAGAACAAACAGCACTACCCAACCTCTACTGCACCACTTCACGGCTGCTTTTACAGAGCCCCAAAGGCAGATTTTTCTTCCTTCCACTTTTAGGACAGGTTTTCTTGACCTCAGAAATCGATTACTTCCACAGAGCAAATTCTTCGGCAGAGATGGGTGAAGGGATCAGCTCGTTGTCGATAGAACTGGCTTCTCCACCACGAGCAAAGTCAGGATTGTATTTTCTGTTTCATTTGATAACACACACATACAAACCCCAAACCCCAAACCCTCAGCAGTTTGCAGGCTCGTTCAGCCCTCGGCTGGTGACACAGGCGTCCTCGGGCACGGAGCAGCAGCCCTCGCCGATGCCAGCCCGGGCAGGGCTGTCCCAGCCCGTCCTGATGGCTCCGGGCAGAGCCGGAGCCGGGGGAGTGCTGGGCAAAACCGCGTCCCCAGCCGTACCCGGGTATGTTCCAGCACCAAAAATATCAGGGGCTGATGACAACGGGAGTTATTTCTGAGGGACTGACGCTGTGCGTGGCTGGGGCGCTGTAAGAGGGTTTGTTTTCCTCCCTCTTGCAACATGCTGGTGGAGGTGGCGGGGACGGAGGGACCGTTTTGGTCGCCCCGACTGAAGCTCTCCGGGCAGCACTGGTGAAGCAGCTTTCGTTTCTCCAAGCAGGATTTTGTGGAGGTGTAGCCAGAGGGGTTTAGATTAATGAAGTGAAATGTTTCTGTGGCAAACATAAGGGCGTTTTTTTTTAATTGAATTCGGCGGAGAGAAGAAACAGCAGCTGCAACGGCTGAAGTTAGAGCTGAGCGAAGTCAGGCCGGAACCGCAGCGTTCGCTCCCGGCAGTGTGTGTGTGTCTGTGCGCGTGGATTTGCCGCTGGAGGAGCGGACGCAGGGGACAGCTCGGAGGTCCTCGGTGAAGGCGGGGGTAGCGCCTCCCAAAGATGCCCCTTCTGCACACGCCGGCAGTGCCAGAGC
>NW_010423455.1:5607-6151 GCF_000710305.1 Buceros rhinoceros silvestris
TGCCGGAGCCGGTGGTCCAGCCGCTCGTGTCCGCAGGCACGGAGGGCACTTTGTGCTGCGCGCTCTATCGGAGACGATGCGACCGAGAGCCACAGCGCTCCCTCACCTCCAGAACTTCAGAGTAATCCTTCCTAGAAGTTCTTTCCCCTGCTGAGCTCATCAAAGCTCCTGCCCTCGCAACAAGCCACACACCTCCACACTCAGTCTATATTTCCTGCAGGTGCCCTGGGACGTCCCCGCACCACGCGCTGAGTCAACCCGCTGCTGGTGCCCGGGTGCCTCCGTGGGCAGCCCACAGCGGGATTACATCTGCTCTCGGAGAACTTCTCACCCACGTTTCCTGCACGAATCCCGGGTGAGAGGGGCGGCCCTGCGAGGGCGCGGGGGAAGCCAGCGGCGTGGGAAGGCAGGGTGGCGCAGGGGGAGTCCCGTCTCGTTGGGCAGCTGGGACTAAACGTGCCGTGCTCCCTGCCCTCATCCACAAGCAGAGCCCGTGGCTGGAAATTCTGTGTCTGGTTTTGGACTGCGTGGCGGGTGTTTCCAC
>NW_010423455.1:6433-6674 GCF_000710305.1 Buceros rhinoceros silvestris
CGCACCGTGCCTTTGTATCGTCCGACCTCTACCCCTGCCCCGTGCCAGAGCCCAGCGGCAGCAGCCCCCAGGTCAGAGCCGGTCAAATGCTCCTTAAGCCGAGGAAAGGTTTCCAGACCACATCATGCTGGTCACAACGAGTGTTCTCCAAGCTCTGGCTCCTGGCGGGGCGAGCGCTGCACGCCGGGTGCTGGGGTCACTGGCCCAGCGGGGGGCTGCTCCGAGCAGAGCTAAAGGGCTG